>NW_010315704.1:39873-81881 GCF_000700745.2 Antrostomus carolinensis
CACCCTGAGGATGAAGGAGCGGCAGAAACAAGGTGTGATGAACAGACCTCAACACCCATTTCCTGTCCCCCTGTGCTGCTGGGGGGAGGAGGTAGAAATTGGGAAAGAAGTTAAGCCTGGGAAGAAGGGAGGGGTGGGGGAAGATGTTTTAAGATTTGGTTTTATTTCTCATTATCCTCTGATCTGATTGGTAATAAATTACAATTCGTTTTTTCCCCCCAAGTTGAGTCTGTTTTGCCCGTGCCAGTAACTGGTCAGTGATCTCTCTCTGTCCTTATCTCCACCCATGAGCCTCTCATTACATTTTTTTCTCCCCCTGCCCAGTTGAGGAGGGGGAGTGATAGAGTGGGCTTTGATGGGCATCTGGCATCTAGCCATGGTCAACCCACCAGAAAGCCCAAGAGTCAGCTGTCGAGGCTGGATAGGGCTTCTATCTCCTCTGCTCTCAAGATGGCAAAGTCCTCCTCACTCTGGCCACTCACTTTCCCCTCCACCATTTTCTTTTCCTCATCACCGAAAGAAGCAGCAGAGGTGGCTCAGAGGAGGGAACCTGTCTGAATGTTCATCAGAGATTCATTTCTCAAGACCTTTTCTCAGAGCCATAACTCAACTCACCTGAATTATTAACCCAACAGCACAAGATAATTAGAGGTCTTTTTAAAATGACATGTTTATGTATCCTTAATTAATGCAAGCCAGGGAAACAAAGGAATTAATTATAAGGAGCAATAGAAAACAGAAAAGTGTAATAATTACACTAATAATTAGGTGCTGGAGCGGGTCCAGAGAAGAGCAACGAGGCTGGTGAAGGGACTTGAGCACAAGTCCTATGAGGAGAGGCTGAGGGAGCTGGGGTTGTTTAGTCTGGAGAAGAGAAGGCTTAGAGGTAACCTCATCACTCTCTTCAGCTACCTGAAGGGAGGTTATAGCCAGGTGGGGGTTGGACTCTTCTCTCAGGCAGCCAACAATAGGACAAGGGGGCATGGGCTCAAGATCTGCCAGGGGAGGTTTAGGTTAGATGTTAGGAAGAAATTCTTTACAGAGAGGGTAATCAGGCACTGGAACGGCCTGCCCAGAGAGGTGGTAGATTCACCATCCCTGGAGGTTTTTAAAAAGAGATTGGACGTGACCCTTAGTGCCATGATATAGTAATTGGAGTTGGATCAGGGGTTGGACTCGATGATCTTGGAGGTCTTTTCCAACCCAATCTATTCTATGATTCTAATTACATTTCAATCTATTAGAGTTATGTGCACCTCTCAACTGCGTGCAGCTTCAAGGTGAGGAGAGAAATGTACACCATTCTGTGCCCTTCCCTTCAGACATCTCGGTTCATACAAATATGACTCTTTTTGAGCTGGCTCTGGAATTTCTGAATTGCTTTATGAAACTCAGCAAAATTCCAGACTTGACTGTTATTACTCACACAACGTGACACTGAAACATTCTCCTTTGATACGAAGGTTCATCATCTAAATGCAAATGTGGCCATGAAAATTTTGGTGTTCAGTGGTGAAGTCCTAAGTACAGAGCTAACACTAAAGAGACTTGCTATCAGAAGAGACTTGCTACAGCATTTAGCTTAGCATCTTCTGGCCTCCAAATGATGCAGGAAGAAATACAGATGTGAGTTAGCTGCTGGAAATAGACTTAAAGCAGGTCATATTACTGGAGGTTAAGAGGTAGCTTATAAAGTGTACTTGTTTACAACATCCTTGAGAACTGTCTGAAATGTTAGGGGTCATGGCTAGACCTAGATCAGCTCTATTTGACAGGCTAGCCTGGCCCAAATCTTTCTTTGTTTATTGCTTACATTGTTGTCAGGCAAGGTCTCCGAAGAGACCAGGCTCCATATTGTATGCTTGGTATGCAGATGGTTGTTTTAGCAGCGACACAGCAGGAAGCCTAGCTTCCTGCTACATTTAGATTTTCTGAAGTGTTTAGCAAATGAGTCCCAAAGAGTATTCCCCTGCACTTGGTCAGTCATAACATCTCCCTCCTAGATAGATTGTTTCTCATTGGATCTCAGCTATTTGTCATATAGACTGCTTTAAATGCCTAGCTACCTATTTACAGGAAATTAAGAGGAAGGTGGTATCTTTGAGGTCTCTATTCCCCTGTCAAACTTGCCATAATTGGCCCATGGGCTAATTTGGGAGATAAACAAGTGGAGAAATACATGCAGCATGATCCTCCACTCCTCATTTCCTTAGCAATCAGTGCTAAAGAGCACAGCTGCACCACAGAATGTGCCATGTCATCTAGTCCAGACAAATTATATTTATTAGTTTTCTCAGAAGTGGAATTGGAGACTTCTTTTCTTCTTTTTCCCCACAAACTCCTTCTGTCTAAGAGCAATGCTGACTGCCAACTCTGCAGGGCATCCAAGTGATCAGTGCTTCCTGGGCTGCTAGCACATCCAGCAATGCCTATTTGCCAGGTCCCATGGGGGGGGCCTCCTTGGCATATTGATCTATGGGCCCAATTGAGGTGCATGTCCATACTGAATTGGGAGCTGGTGTAGTGTGAGGTGCTCTTTCCTGAATCCTCCAAAAAGAATTCAGATGTCCTGTGTGGAAATAGCTCTAAGACCTGAACCCACAAGCAAGTCACTTTAAAATAATCTGAGGGCTCATGTTTATGCCCATTTTAGGTCTGAGCCACCAGAGTATCCTAGGCAAAGCAACAGAAGTAGACTTCTCAAGGTTTCAGAAGCCTCTAGAGCTTCACAGAATTAACAGTGATTACACTAAGATCCGTGGATGCTTTTTAGTTTTAGTTGTAATTCATTGCATATTATTTATGTGCATACACATTATTTATATGCATATGCATTATTTATATGTGTTATTTATAGGTAATAATATGCATATTGCATATTATTTATTTATACATACCTTGTATTCACTGTTATGTGATGCACATACTGTGGTTACTACTGAGTTTGATGGAAATCCAGTTTCATTTTTTACTGGGCATCTGAAAGAAGAGTCTTCAGACTCTACTTAAGAAAATGGAAACTCACTGTGTCTTACTAGTAATTCCACAACAAATGTCACTAACCTGATAGTCTGTGCCTATGTCTCATCTTTAGCTTTATCAACATTATTTTTAATAGGTTACACATATCTTCTTTCAGATACTTCTTTCTTCCACTTTAACCAAGGCATAGCAAGATAAGGCTTAAAATATCTTTTCAAGAATTAAAGAAACAATAGCTGTTTGCCCAATATACCTTACTGTCAAGGTAACAGTTTTGGAACAACTGCAAGGGCCCCTTTACAGTATAAAAGATCAAGATTTCTGATTTATTGGTGTCAAGATGTGTCTGGAGGACCAGAGGAGAAAGTGATTGTTGTACGACAAAGTTTTCACTAGCTTTCAATTGCATTGAAAACAACTTAATAATTTAATTTAAGACAATAGCAAAACATTAGGAACAGCTGTAGACCTATACAGATAGGATAGATTTAGGGTGGGCATTCCAGAGTTGTAAGGCAATATGAAAGGAACTGCATATCTTTTGAGCTGGAGGTGAAGACACTAATGTAGAAAATACAGTTTGTAAAAAGAAAAAGGAAAAGAAAAAGGAAAAGAAAAAGAAAAAGAAAAAAAAAGAAAAGGAAAAGGAAAAAGAAAAAGAAAAAGAAAAAGAAAAAGAAAAAGAAAAAGAAAAAGAAAAAGAAAAAGAAAAAGAAAAAGAAAAAGAAAAAGAAAAAGAAAAAGAAAAAGAATGCTTAGCATGAACTCTGGAAAATATATTACTTTAGCAGGTTATAATAGCTAAATAAACAAACTTTTAGCATAAGCACAAGACCTGGACCCATTTCAGAGGTGATTTTATGATAATATAAACAGACTTCTGATTATGCATGAGCTAACTTGGACAGTGTAGTCCATTACTGCAAGTCACATTTGTTAATATTTGAATTATTCCTTTTAACCTGACCATATAATCAGGTGGTGAGGTGCTATGGATTTACCTTAATAATCCCAAGAGAGCTGTACATGTTCTTAGCTGGCTGTATTGCTTACAAATGACTATATATTGCATCCGTTTTGTGCTGCAGTGTGCCAAGGGATGGTCTCAGTAGTGGCTGTAGCTACTCTCTGGCTTGGAAAGCCCAGGCTTCTAAAAGAGCCTCCCTTCAGGTCTGTGTGACGCTTACACTGGGGTACAAGTGGTGTGGAGTGGAGACTGGAGGCTCTAATTAGATGCAGTACAGATGCAGAAAGATACTCGACCTGGTATGGCCTGGTTTTCCCATGTTGAAAGCTGTTGTTTGTGTGGGAAATTGCAGCCTTGTATTTACCCAGTGGAAATAGCTTTTCCATAAAAGCAAAAAAGGATCTCTCAGGGATATCTGCATGTCTTCACAGCAGACCTGTGAGTAGGTGATGCAGCAAAAAACCCCCACTGAATTAAAAAACCCAGCTGGCTATCAGAGCCTCTCATTGATCAGAAATAGCTGGATGAGAACAGGATGCTTGTCCAAGGACTGTTGTAGGAATGTTTTTCAGAGTTCAGAAGAGCTCTTGCTTCTCTGAAATGAGCTAATGGAAATATCTATTGGGATTATTTAATTTGTGCAGACATTGCCATAAGAGTTGCTTGTCTTTTTCCACCCAGTATCTCTCTAGCCTTCACAGTTTGGCAAAGCACTTAATGACCAGAGACGTGGAGGCAAGTCAGGAGAAAGGGAACTTAAGAACATAATTGCACAAGCTTCACATTTAAAAAGGACTCAATGAATTTTATGCTGTAAAATGCTGGAGAATGAAGACTGATTAATTCAGTAACTGTAGCCCAGAACTGACCAAATCTGCTGCTACAGCTGCCGAATAAGCAATGCAGCATATGCATTTCAGAACTCCATCATTCTAACATGTCCAGCTCAATGCACAACCCTCTTTCTTAAGTATTTTCTTTGTTAGACCGCAAATACTTCTGTCTGGGACAGTTCATAATGACTTTAGCATACAATTAGAAGTAAAAGGCTTCTGACTAATGATGTTTCACTTATGGTGAAAGGTTTTCTTGTGGAGGAGAGTTCTCCTGGAGGTAGGTCTGACAAGCCATATAAAGAGCTTCAATTAGAGTTGGAGAAAGCAGGGGCATTCAGGGAATTTTCATTTCCATTTTGGTAGAGAAAAAGCACAAATAGAAATGCATTTATGGAGAAAGGAACAGCTGAGATCAGCTGGGAATGTCTAATGCTTGTGTAGATGTAAGTAGAACCTAGGAGATAATTTAGCTGGTAAAGAACTGTCCTGCAGCTCTAAGTTAGGAATTTTTCTTTTCTTCTTTGGGGGAAGCAATGGTTTATTTCTCAGAAATTTCAAGCACAGGGACACAGGGGCCTGGAGTTTCAAAAATGCTGGTTCATATGTCTTAGCCACAAGCTTTTTGCTTAAATTAATTGGCAGGTTTGGGTATAGCCAGACATTTTCCCTGAGGTTAGGCACGTAGCTGTCATTGTATGTTTCTGTCTTGTAAAACTCATTCTGTAACTGGAAGTCTAGCTTGTTCTCCAGTATCATCTGTGAATATTTTGCTTCTAAAAACACTCACAAATGCTTTTTAATAAGTCAAGAACCTCCCTTCCCCTATAACCTCGTTCTCCTCTCATCTGTTCCCACTTGAGAGTTTGTGAAATGGTCTTGCAAGAAAAAAAATCTTTTATTACAGTTTAACAGTTTTTAAGACTATCTCTAATGTGGCAACCATAATTACATCCAAACATCAAACATCCTGCAGTGCTCTAGAGAGTGAAGGGAAAAAAAAATAATTAATCAGACAGAAAAGAAGTGAGGTTTCATACAGCTCAGGTTAAGACAATCATCTAATAGATCACAACCTCTACTCTAAGCACTTAAATGTTAATCAAGGAAATAATGTTTCCAAGTTTCTGGAGTCAGAAGGCTTTGAGAAATACCAGTGTTTATAGTGATTTCTGTTCACAAAAATTATTTCCCTTGGATATTTTGCTGACCCCCAGACATGAAATTGAAACCATGTTCAAGTATTCAAGGACCTAGCTCCAGAGAACCCAGGTGCTGTGAAGAATTGAACTACAAAAGATCTTTGCTGAAAATTTTAATTATGGCCTACACTACAGAATCATAGAATCATTTCAGTTGGAAAAGACCTTTAAGATCATTGAGTCCAACTGTAAACCTAACACTGCCAAGTCCACCTCTAAACCCTAAGTGCTACATCTACACATCTTTTAAATACCTCTAGGGATGATGACTCAACCACTTCCCTGGGCAGCCTGTTCCAGTGCTTGACAACCCTTTCAGTGAAGAATTTTTTCCTAATATCCAGTCTAAACCAACACAACCTGAAGCCACTTCCTCTTGTCCTATCACTTGTTACTTGGGAGAAGAGACCAACACCCACCTCACTACAACCTCCTTTCAGGTAGCTGTAGAGAGCAATAAGGTCTCCCCTCAGCCTCCTTTTCTCCAGGCTAAACAATCCCAGTTCCCTCAGCTGCTCCTCATAAGACTTGTGCTCTAGACCCTTCACCAGCTTTGCTGCCCTTCTCTGGACACGCTCCAGCACCTCCATGTCTTTCTTGTACTGAGGGGCCCAAAATCGAACACAGTATTCAAGATGTAGCCTCATCAGTGTCATAACATCAAATCAGCTAAAACCAGTTTAAAATTATTATGAAGATTACATGAAAAAGATAAATAACTAGTATAATTGTTATAAACTTAAAATAATTCTTTATTATTATTTTGAGGGGGTTTTTTAACTGTTGGAGAAGAACCATCAAGTGTTCAGAATAAATTTCATCCAATCTTCAGATGACAAGTTGCAGGGAAGAAAAGGTTTTTCTGTATGGGAAGACCAGGACCTAGGTACAGAAAGCTAAACACAGAAAAGAGTTCCATATTAAGTCAGAGCCCTTCTGTCAAAATTTAATTAATAACAAGGAAAAATTTTTAACACAGGTACAGTGGGGATGTATTTAATTTACCTTCCTACTCTGAGAGAACTCGAACTAACCTTTAGCCTAATTTTCAATACTTGAACCAGTGTGATCTTTTGTGATAATCTCTAGATGTTGAGGTGAAAAGTTCACTGCTTTTACTGCCTGTAATCCATTATAATTTTTCTCACGTCAGCTTTCTTTCACATTTTCTGCTCCCAAATTACACTAAAAATTCTAACTTATAAAGCAAGATTGTTATATATCTCCTGGCAGGATTTAGGAATAAGGTTTAATGATTTATAAAGTGTATTAACATTGCTAAAACCCCTCTAGCATTCTTTGTATACATTTTCTCTTTGATGTCTGGGCGAGGAGCAGGCTTTTATCCCTGTAAAGCATTTGGCGTACTGAAGCTGTGGGGTATGGCTGGAGTCTCCCGCAGAACTCCAAAGACCATGCAGTACAGGCCCTGATGCTGGCTGTAGGCATCACTCTTTTTCATTCCTCCTTTGGTGTTCAGTTTTCATGGTTTGCTCTTTTTGTATTGAACTACGGGTTTCTGGAAATGCATTTTTTTTACATATAAATGCACAGATCCTGAACTAACTGTACCAGTCTGTCCAAAGTTTAGGAATTAATACAAAGCCTTCTACTGGCTTCCAAAACTTGAGTCAGTGGGATGGACATCATTTGATCATCTTCCTTACAGGAGATTTTTTTCTTTGATATTGCTATAAAACCAAAAAATTGGCACAGTGGAGCTGTCACCAAAGCTTTAACAAGCCTTCTTCTCTGGGGAATGAGTGTCACTCCCTGCCACCCCGAGAGAAATGTGCATTGCCCAAGCCTGTCCCTTGCCTGCATCAGAGAAAAATCCGTGTCAGCTGTTCTGTCCAGGAAATGTTATCAACTTCTTGAACCCGTTGCTGAGCCTCTGTGCTAGGACCAGTGTGCTGCCACAAAGCTGGTGCCGTAAGGTTGATATACTGTGTAGGTGCTGGTTTTCCATGACATGAAGGAGACTGATGAATGCCAAGTGATGAACCAGTGCACTTGACTTCTCTGTTCCCAAGGGTCAGCCCTGAACACCATTTATGGCTGCTTTGCCATCAAAAAATGGGCATTTTGGGACCAGATAGCACTTCACAGTGCTCTGCCAGGAAGTGTTCCTGCCATCCTACAGTAGCATTGCCCCTCCTGGGGCATGTGCCAGGGGAGAAGAGGTTTGCCATACCCTCTGGGGCCTCATCACCTTGACCCCACAGGAGCCTTGCTGGGTTGGAGGCCTGAGAGGCCATCAGTTGCAGCCACCTTGGGAGGGAGGGAGGGAGGTCTGCATTTGACAACACTGCTGGGACTGCATGGCTGGTTTCGCCTATGGTTGTTGCTGATTCGAGGCAGATGTCTGCAGGCAAGAGTGCACCACCTCCAGGTGTAGTGTTCATACTCTGTGACAGCAAAGAGTATGTGCAATGTGCCCAGAGGCACACCAAGAGGGCATGGAGCATGCGAAAATGCAGAGCCCCTAATGATCATTTTGGAGACCTGCATTTAGTGGAAGAAGTCAAACTGCTGTTATCTTGACTGCGTTATTTACAGAGAACAGTTCCCCAAAGACTCCTATATTTGTCATCTCTGACATAGCTAATTGGTTTGCTATGAAAGGACCCAGGAGCAACAACTTGTCCTCACATCCAGTTTTCTCTCTGGTGCTGACACACCTTGTAGTATTACATCCTGATATGGATTCCATCTTTTTTTCCCAGCTGACAAAGGTCATGTTGAAGACATTACTCCATCAGGGTGTCTCAGCAGATCCAACATTTCTGGCATGCTTTTCTAAATTTTTGTGGAGATGGAAGATTGGGAAAACCAACTAAAATAAATAGTGCGTAATTCCTGGCAGGTGAGAATGCTGCTTTGCTAGACCAAATGCCACTCATGTTTGTTTAGGTAATAAACTGTTGTTTCACTATATGAGACAAAACTTCCTCTTGCATGTCCTAAGATTAACAAAGCATGCTGCAGTCAATGTCAAGTCTCTCTGTCTTGTCTTTTTTTTTTTTTAATTACTTATTATCAATCTACATGTTAACAAGCATCAAACAAATTTAAGACTACTCCTCAAAGAGAAATCGATTACCAAATCAACCCTTCTAGATGCAATTTGATTAATCATCAAAATCCATCCAATGTCTCTCTTCTGAGGATACTGTAACAGACACTAAGTTAATGATGGAAAACTGCAGACTTAATTAACAAGAGAAATTTTATTTTTGCCATTTCTCTATTTAATAGGAGCTCTTATCAACAAGACACACATAAGAAGCTCAGATGTATAATCTAAATCAGCTCTTATTTCTGTATTATGGACAATATATGCCAGAAAATCCTCTAGGATCCTATATCCGCTCTAATCTTTATGCTGCTGCCTCTTCAAAGAGACAGTGGCAGCTCTGTGCTGTCTATAACACATTCCAAGTGACTAACAGCAGTTTGAAGATGATCAGTGTCATAGGATCAGATATTCTTACTGTGCAGGAAAGGTGTTAAAGCCATTACACAACTTGGAAGAAGATGGTATCAGCTGGATCCCAGAGTCCCTTAGGAACTTCTTGCTCAAGGGCTTGCCCTCACACTGCTGTCTCTCCTCTTCCACTCCATCTGGTTAGTCAGCATGCAGCTCCTGAGACATCCTCCATCTTCACAAAGAGAAGTGAGCTCTGCTATGAATAGATGGAAGACAGGGTGACTTTATGTGTACAATTGGATCAGTCTGACCTGACTTCCTC
The DNA here is from genome assembly GCF_000700745.2 of Antrostomus carolinensis. NCBI lineage: Eukaryota > Metazoa > Chordata > Aves > Caprimulgiformes > Caprimulgidae > Antrostomus > Antrostomus carolinensis. The sequence continues at coordinate 49,610 of NW_010315704.1, forward strand.
AATCTCTGACAGCTATTTAGGATCATGCACTTTGGAGAAAATAGTTATAGGACTCTGGTCATAAATGCAACATAAGGAGCTTAAAACAAAGTGGATTGAAGAGAATGACAAATCATAGGAGCAACATAACCATTCTGCTCCCAGCTCAGGTGGGCTAAGAGATGGCCTCAGCAGTGGTTTGCAACTCCTTCCGGACTCCTCTTCAGCTATCCCAGACTGGGACATGGTGATTTTGGAAAGGTAATCCTGCAGGATGGCAGCCCCTAGATCATGGGGAGACAGGCAGAGCAGTGATACCATTGTACAAGTCAACCATCCAGAGCAGCTCAACATACTCATTGTAACTCTGACAAGCTGCAATTGCTTGGTGCTTTGCATCCCCAGCCCCCACACAGGCCACTTAGATTTTTGAAATGTACTCCTGCATAGTGGTTGGGGAATGGCCTGGATCCACTGCCTGGGACATGATCTTCCTGTAGAGAGGATCCACGAGGAATCTTCTGTTTCTGGGCCATGTCCTCTATATCCCAATAAAGCATCTGTGTCTTTGGAGCATCACACATTCCTACAGTGTCCTGTGGAAAAGGTTTCTGTTACTAATCCTGAAATCCACATGAAAACAGGAGGGGTTCTTTGCACCCCTCGGAGCAGTATTTTCACAGTGTGGTACCACATGTGCACGCAGGTTTGAGTGTGTGTGGGAGGGATGTTGGTATGAGAGGCTGCAGTACTTGTGAGATTGACAAGGGGAGTTGGCAATTTGTTAATAACAATAATAGAGTCTTTAAGGTGCATTGTTCTCCTCCTAGTGCCTTTGCAGCCATTTGCTGTTCCCCAAGCAGAGAGAGAGTGGAGGAAAAGGAGATGTCCTTTGAGGGCCATATGTGGGGCAACTGGTTGTAGGCAAACTGCCCCTGGCCACCCCTGGTCTATCCAGCTGCAGTGGCAATGGGGTCTGTGAGCTGAGTTGCCAATGAGGCCCCTCTGTGGGCTGGGCTGGAGTGAAAGTGTCTGGCCGTGTCGAGGTGGTGGTGATGAGTGCACCCAAAACTCTGTGAATGCAGACACTTGCTGCTGCTATCTGGGTTGGCATGAGAGACCTAGCTGGAGCCATGTGCCTCCATTTCTGGGGCAAAGACATGGGTGACATGTCCTGGAGCAGAATGGAGGGCACTGGGCTGGCTCTGGCTCTGCCTCAGTGAATGGACCAGCAGCAAAGGCTGAGACTAAACCAGCAATTCTGCAATGTGAGTAACTGAGGTTTTGTGCTCCAAAGAACAACCTTAGTGCTGTTTTACTTGTCAGTGTGGAAATGTTCATGCATGCACCACACGAATTTAGTAGGAATGTCCGGAGAAGACGTAGCTCGTTGTTTAGCTGTAGATGTATTCAGTGCTTGCCCGTTGGGAAGTCAAAGATGCTCTGGCTGACTTACAGACATTGATTTGGATATTACCGACCTCTCAGAAAGCTCTTTTGTAGTATAAACTGTGCAAGGTCTGGTCTGAGACCTCTAGGTCGTGGGGAACTGGATAAAGAACTCTTAGCTACCAGTAGACAATGGGCATGAGGATGTGAGATGAGAGGTCGGCAGCCTGACTGGCACGGGGCAGCTGGGAAACTTATGAACTGAGCTGGGAGCCTACTCCTTAGGGGATTGAGCATGCCAAGAATGTTGCTTCTCTTCTGCAGAGAGCCGTCTACAGCCCTGGACTCCCTAGCAAGGTGAGTCGTCTGATTTTAGATGGTATTCCTTGAGGAATGATCTTCCCAAACTGAAGGGACTAGAGCTGGCAAATCACGGAGAGAGATTGAGGCGGATTTTCCAGGGACCTGTCCTGCTCTTTCCTAGGCACGTTGCTGGGGCAAACGCCACTGTTTGTCTCAGAGCTGCGCAAGTGAACTGCTCCTACTTGAAAATCGATTGCTGGATCCTAATGGCGCCCCATTAAGCAATATGAGACACCAGGGAATAGAGACATCATAGTTGTGTTTTCATTTTGGGACCAACTAATGAATAATGCCACTACTGTTCCTGTGCTGCTGCTGTTCCTCCTCATGGCATACTGATTAATAATGTTGACGGCCTTCTACCTAAAATAGGATTTACTGGGATTAAAATCAGTTTCTGCTCAGGATGTATAGGCTTTGTTTTGTCCACTATAAAGGAATATATTGTGGTTGCTCTCAACTATGTTCTTAAATGGGGTGTTCAAAATTTGCCTCTACAGATGAATTGCATCCTCTCAGAATAATACAGAAAGGATACAGTTAAAGCAATGTGTTTTGAAAGTTAATGGCTTAAAATTGGAAGATCACAGCTCCTTCAAAGAATTTTACAAGTTTGGCTGTACTTATCAGACATCCATGCAGTGTAAAAGGAGCAAAAGAGATATTCCTACTCCTCAATTGTAGACCAAGGGGGCACCAATTTATTTCCCTACTTTGTTTAACTTGCTGCTTGCAACAATTAGTTTGGTAATACAAGGTTTCTCCATCAACTTGCAAAGCACATTAATAATGTATTTCAATCACAAGATATGCACTCAAAATATGTTTATAAATTAGTTGTGCATCAAAGTGTCAAGCTTCCTGCAATTATGTACAGAAAGTTACTAAATCCAGAATCCCAGTAGTGCTGGGATTCATCTCAGTAGAAATGACTTTGCTGGAGGACTCTACTGAAGCACAGCATAAAATTCAATAGACGAGGTTCAAATCAATTTAAAATTCAATTTTGTGTGAACTGAAACGTGATACGTTAAAATACTTTACTCCCCTTCCCTCAATATTTATGTTTAGTACCTTCACAATTTTATGTTGACTGAATTGATGCTTGCTGATGGAAAAAATATCATTTTTTCAATTACACTTTAGGAACTATCTCTGGTTTTTGGAGTAAGCCAAATGGTTTTGTTTTCTGTTTTTCCCTAGAGCCTTCACTTGACACTGCTATGAAGTGGATATCTAGTAGCATTTTGGTTGCCTGTGTCAGCTGGCAGGCTCCTCCTCCTGTATTTTGCTGGCCTAACATTTCCCTCTGCAAAGCTACAACCAGCTATAGACTTTGTCAGTGGACAATGAGGTGTGCTGCACTCCTGTTTCGCTGTACTAGCCTCTCTGTCCTGCAGGCCTGCCTGGCAGCAGGTCTCTGTAGGAGGCTTTAGCCAATTTTTCAACACAAATACCTCCCACCAGGGTTGGGACACTCGGGTGCTGCGTGCTGGAGATCAAAGGGCTGAGGGGATGTGGGGGTGGGTGAGGTGACCAGTGGGTGAGGTGACCAGTGGGTGAGGTGAGGTGAAGTGAATACTGATTGGCTCAAGGACTTTGTGTTGGTGATGGTCCCTATTCTTACAGATCCCTCTACGAAGAAGTTCTAGATATGGAGAGAAAAACTGATGCCATCATATGTACATGGAATAACTCACACTGGATCTAAAACTTCCATAAAGAGAAGTGCCTTTTAGGAACTTTTCTGAAGCTACTGGGAGAAATAAATCCATTCCTGTTACCAAAAGAAAAGCCACTGTTTTATGGAAACTTGCAAACTAAAGATTCTACAAGTATAGCAACAAATTTATCTTGAGCTAGAGAAAGATGCAATGACTGCAACTGTAGGATATGAACTGTAGAGAAATATTTTATGGTGGCTCTACTGGCAGTTAATTAATTGCTGTATTTCAGCACACTGTAAAGGCAAGTAGTAAACAATGTAAAGATTTCTTAGTCTTACATCTATAAGTTTTCAGTTCAACTGTAATATGCTATGTAGTTTTTTCAACAAAAATGGTTAAGTGAATCATTGGTTATTGCAAAGGAATAAAAAACTCAGCCTTGTTGTGTATGGTCCTTCACGTAGCTGTGAACTGTTAAATTATACAGACAAGATGCTTAGTATAACCATCACAATGTAGAATTCTTTGGCAGACACCATTTCTGTGTTAAAAGTTATTATTATAGGTCCTTTAGTTGAAAACCCTGGAAATACTGGACCAGATTATACAAATTTTACTTAAGAAATTTAGTCATTGACCATAGAAAAATGTAGGTATCAGGAAGAGTGGAATTTTGAATGGGAAGTCTAATAGAGTGAAAAAAAGAAGAGATCAAATTTTTCTAAAAGATCTTTAGATGAGATTAGTCCACAGCAGATGCTTTCAGAATGGATCAGTACAGAGGGTTGTCAGAGAGGTCCTGGAAGCCTGCTAAAGTTGGCTCACGTATCTGAGTTTGGCAATTTCTCACAGATTCATTGCTTTCTCCCTAAGGGTGTGCATTTCTGCTCTTCCTCTCCCTGTTGCATCCTCCCCTCACACCACACTGTCCCTTGGCATTGCCCTGCTCAGGAGATTATGTGCCCTGGCTGCAAATCTGGCCCCTCTTTGGCTTCCCCTTGTCTCCACATTTGCCTGGTTGGCTGGAAGCCATTTTTCATTGCTCTGTCTAGGTGTATTCATGCTAATCATCAGTGTTCTGAAATGAGTCACTTCTAAATAAGGTGCCTACAGTGTAATACTGTGTCAGCTGTGTGGACGAGAAACCTGGTGGCGTCATCTATGCAGTCTCCTAACTGATGCTTGGGATCCTGTCTGAGAAAAACTGTTGGGTTTAGATGGGACTGTTTGGTGAGCACTCTCATGGGAAACTCATAGGTCTGTGCTACTGGCATGAGAAAAAGAGAGAGAAGAGAGTGAAGTTGAGAAAGTGTAGGAATGCCTGGCCAGGTGTTAACTTTTATGGTGGCAATACTGAGTTTTGTGATAAAAAGGGGGACAGATGCATGATGTGCATCTATGTGTTTTGTCCACATATGTACAATATCTCAGGAGTGTTGCTGCTTCTCCAAGCTCTTCCCTTGGCCCTCTTCTCTCTTGTCACCCAAATTTTCTGTTTCTCCTTCCCAAAGTCTGGAAACACCAGTGAATCTCTCTAGTCAGTATGTGCAAGCAAGAACAAAAAAAGACAAATTCACAGTCCTGCCAAAGACAAAGCAAAACAAGTGCTTGAAGAAAAAGATATATCCTCAATGCACATTCTTTCACTCAGGAGTCTAGGAAACAGCTCAAACTAAGATTCTCCCAAGAATAGAAGGCTGCGTGAAAGAAGAAGGTTCTATATAGCTGATTCCTAAATCTTCACTGAGACATATTGCACCTTAAAAAAATGCTTATTTTGCTCTAATGACTAGAAAGGTGTGGTGATTTTAGCCTGTCTGAGAGCCAAACACCAAACAGCTGCTCGCTCACTGTCCACCACCCAGCAAATGAAGGAGAGGATCAGGAGAGTGAAAGTGAGAAAACTCATGGGTTGAGATAAGAACAATTTAATAATTGAAATAAAATTGAAATTGAAATAATAATGATAATAACAGTAATAATGCAATATACAAATGAGTGATGCACAGTCCAATTGCTTCCAATTGCTAGTGATCCTGAAGCAGAGACAATCCCAAAACCAAAACTGCAGTCTCCAAAGAGAGAGAGACTGAGAGATCCCCGAGCTTTCTAGTCAAATCTCATTAATATACTGTACATTACATTATATGATATGGAATATCCCATTGGCATATCCAAATGCCAATTTGGGTTTGCTAATTTACTATGCCTCCCCCCACACCCTGAGTTTCTTCTGCACTTGCAGACTAGCAAAACATAGAAAGTTGGAAAGTCCCTGGTTTTGATTAGCAACAATTAAAAATGGCAGTATATTATCAACATGCTTCTCATAACAATTCTCATATTGAAACCAAAACACAGTGCTACTCCATCTACTAAGAAGAAACTTATCTCTGCCCTAGTGAAACCAGGACAAAAGGGATTCTAAGTCTTTCTTGGCAATCTTGAAATCAACCGTGCCATATAAGATTTCCTATTCTTCATTCAAAAGACTGTAAAATGGGTGTAGATGGTCCATTGGAACTTGCATCTCTTTTCTGAAATACAGAAGAACAGTTCAACTCTGGCTTAGCAAGTTAAGTTCTTACACCATGCATCTTGCCAAATGGGTTGCTAAGACAGTTATCGACTTAGAAGTTAACAGTAATAAAAAAAGATTAAATACTCCAGACATCAGCACAACCTTCTCCTAGGAATGGAAAAAGATTATCTATCATTGAATATACAAAATTTTTTAAATAAAGCTGGAAGTTTACCAGTAGGTAGTTGATGTGCTTTTGAAATCCAAAACAAGTTGGATACCAACACCAGTAGGAAATTACACACTTTAATGCCTTAATTGTAGGTCACTGCCCAATAGTTATCTGTATATCACAAAATAACTAGTGCTTCACAAGCCTTTAGACATTAAGAAGTGTCTGGCTGAAATGTCTGAGATTTGAAATTTGCAAGCAATGGTATGGAAAGGCACGTCCACTGTTACTGCCATGGCAGATAAAAAAAATCTTCCTTGTGCTTGCATGTAGGACATGCTGTGTAATTTTCTGTAAAATTCACTAAAATTTATGAGTTTTTTCTTTACATTTCCCCACAACAGCTTAGGATCAGAGATATTCCTGTTGCTGTCTTATTTTAATCTTTAACTATAAAGATAACAGCAACCTAAATCTGATGTAATGAGGAATGGAAAGGGAGTATTTTTGGCATGAAAATGCAGGGAAAGAAGGGAAGGGAGAGTTCCTTCTGCTTTTTAAAATGGAGCATATTGTGGCATCCTGAAGCATGCCAGTGTTATGCAGGGCAGATGATGCCTGTGCATATTCAGTATGGAGCTGTAACAACTTCATTCACCATGTATAAGAGGCTTTAAAAAACATATCTAAAGTTTATAAGATACAGGTCCATATAGATGAGGGGTAGCTTTCACCTCTGAACTGAAATTAAGATTTTGGGCTTTTAACATGCTTTGTGGTTTAACTGATTCAATATTAATATATTCTGTGATACTACTAAAAAATAGATTTCTGTCTCCGTAGTCTGACATCTGACAATGTCTAGACAAACTTTATATTCTTATTAGGTTTCTCTCATATAATGAATGGAATTTGACACTTATACTGTATTAATTTTAAGCTAATTGTAGCCTGCCATAACTCAGCTGTAGTTGCTTACTTGGTAGCTTTTTGTAAGATAAATGCCATCCCTTTTATTGCTTCTAATAAAACCTTTATTTTCCACTTTTTACAGCTCTGGGTGACTAGCTGTTTTTGTCTGGGCAGAGGAAAGAAAGGTGTCTGTGGGGATACTGAAGAACTTTCGGAATCTAAATAATTCTAGGGCCCTGCAGCAGGCAAAGGGAGGCCTCAGGCTGGCTCAGGCATCTACCAGGGGTGCAGCATGACTGGGAGGAGACAGGACCATGGAACCAGCTCTTCCCTATGCAGTGGTTAAAGGGATGGTAACTGGTACGGTGCAGCTCATAGGACTGTTACTAAAAGAATGGGGGAAAGGATGAGAAGGGTCAGGTATAGTTTCTGTTACTTCCTTTGGAGAACCTATCAGCATTTCAGATGTCAATGTTCTGCTTGTCTTGCATCTGCCAAAAGCTGGTTGGGAGTTTGCTGGGCAAGGGAGATGACAGGAGCAAAACCAGTTTGTTTCTTCTACTTGAATACAGCGGGCACTGCACGAGCTGGCATGATGCCATGTTTCTGCAAGCATGTTTCTGCAAGTTGTGGCAGCCCTTGAGGAGTGTACCTGCTGGTGTACTTCTTGCCTCCATCGCCAAAACCTGAATTCAGTGCAGGCAAGGCAGTCTGGGCCAACACCAGCAGCTGAGACTGTCACAGCACCTTGCAGTGGGAACCAAGTAGAAACAAAAGTCTCACTGAGCATTTTAAGCTAACTGCAACTCTGATCAGGCCTGGCTAATGCTGTCACAACAGACAGAAATCCAGAAGCCATGTTTACTGTGTGAAATTCTATAAAGGTAGATGCTTCCTAGGGCATAAAGTTGCCATGAAGTCCCAAAAGTTTTGGAAATGCCAAATAATCACATTCAGCTAGTCAAGTACCACTTGCATATTGTCATACTCCTTGCTTTCTTCCTGGTAATTCCCAGGAAACTGATGTCAGAGGGATTATCTCATCAGCCACACAACCAGAGTCCAAGTTTTGAGTCTTGATGAACTTAACAACTAATCCATAGGGCTTCCCAGTGGTTTTTGACTGGGATTCATCTGCCCTAACTTAGACACTTGGGGATGACCCCCTTAAACTGGTCCTCTGCATTTCTCTGCTGTGCAGTTGACCTTGGATCAAAAGCAATTCCTCCACATGTTCACAGGGACCTGTCCCACTTCCTCATCCCTGTGACACAACTTCCTCCAGTCTTATTTGGGTCTGGGTAACCTATTTCACCTGCAAAGTAATATTACATGGAATCCATGACAGTGTAGGTTAGCAAAAGCTGCTTTTCACCCAGACCAAAGTTATTCCCTCTACAGAAGAACCAGGAAGGTGATGAATTCTTGGAGAGGACAGTAGCAGTGGAGCGCAGTCCTCGAAAGTGCTCAGGGGATATTTCTGCTCTATCTCAGACTGCAATTCAGCATTACAATTCTCGCTTCATGATTGAGGTTGGACACAGGAGTAGCTAAGGTGAAGGACATGGGCCCTGTCTAGCTTCAATTCACTGAGTGAAACTCTTTTCAGAATAATACATGGCTAGGTGATTGTCTGTGTCTGCACTTGCCTTCTGACAACTGCTGCTGTAAAACTGCAAGTAGTAGAGTCAGCCTCTTGGAAGGTAGGAGCCTGCTTGGTTTTGTGACCCTGGGTATCTTCTTAGGTTTTTTTCCATTCATAGAGTTTGTCTCTTAGGAGCCCACCTCTTCCCCACTGGTCTCCATTCTCATTTTCCTTCTGTCCCTTGCTATTGTCCATGGATAGAGGGATTTCCCAGATGCCCTACAGAGTGTCTGCTGTTTGTTGAATACCTATGTCTTGGCTGAGGATGTGACTGAGTTCTTTGTGGCAGCCACAGGACACCCTGCTGCTCTTGGTCATGCCCTCAGGGCACTAGCCACAACCCTGTCTAATTCATAGACTTCAATAGAGGGATCTCCATTTGCACTGAAGTAGTAGAGCAAGTAGAGTTTTAATCACACAAGCAAAACTTACATGAAAGATTCTTACCACAGAGTTTGAGTAGGTCCATTACTTCTAGAAGTAGTTGGGAATGCAAGAGGTGCTGTCTGAGATAGTCTCTGAGAAGGCATTTGGTTAATTGACAGTGCAATGCTGTTATCAAGTTTGATTAAACTAGACTGCTTGGTGCTGAGATTGTTGAGCCAAGTAATTGGAAAGCAAGTGAAGAAGTGGTGAACACTGAAAGAAAAGAGTGTGTATGTAGCCCAGAATCGTGTATGAGAAATGATAGCAGCATTCAGGGAAGAAAGCTGGCATGGAAACTCACAGACTAGCTGAGGGAGGTTGAATCGGAGAGCGGGGAAGACACTTAGTACTTGGTTTGGTATGAACTGCATTGGACTTAATATCTCCCTTCAAAATGAGAGCTTCTGCTCTGTACTACAATACTGAAGGCATAAATATCCTAGTATAAGTTTATGCCCTGGTTCCATTACTGGCAGCTTTACGAGAGCACTCCTTTCTCTCTTGAATCAACTTCAGTATTTCTTGAATGATTTAGGGAAGTGGTCAGGGCTCCAATGCTTGTGTGAATTTCTACATGTTGTGTGAGGATTGTGCAATGGCATCTATTTTTAAACTGCATTTCTCAAACATTTTGCAGGAAAGCAGCATTCTGCAGCTATCCGCCCTATGCAGAAACACTTCGGTGTTGTTAGCTGCAGTAATTCCTGTGTCACCTAGGTGATTTATAGAGTTTATCGAGTTACTGTATTTGTCCAAAGGGAAAACATTTAAGAAGGCACTTTTGATGATGTAGTTTTACAACTGGCCTAACTTAATCTAAGGCTGCTCTGCTACCATAAGTGGGAGATCCTTGGCTAGAAGGGCTGGGGAGGGTGAAGCTGCCCCTTTTGATGGCAAACTGGTTCAAAACAGAGTACAGTTTCATCATTTCCCTAAGCTTGACTGCACAGATGAGAAGAGCAGACTTACCTTATTTGGCTTAATTTATCCCATCACTCCCAGTCCAAGTGTGAGAGAATTTCTTTGACATTGTGCTCTGCGACATAAGAATAATGTGGACAATTTTTTTGTATTCTTTTTCTTTTCCAGGACTTCAAGTACAATTTCATTTTATTATAATCAGCATGTTAGATGTAATAGCTTGCAGTTTTATGCCTTGGTCTATGTCCCAAAGGTTCACGTAGAAATAAAATTCTGCATGACAAGTGTTCCTTTACCTGTATACTATTTATCACACATGATGGAGTTCCTGTTTAATTAGGCACACTAGTTATATCACTTAATATACTTTAACCATTCTCTATTTTCCCACCAAGAGCAGTTTTTACTTTTATCTTTATAATAACTATACTAGGTATTATAGCTATATGATGAGAACAAACTATGTGATCATACAGAGTTTGTTACATTTTATGTGTCAAATAGATTTAAGGGTTTTTTTAATGTATCAATATTTTACACTTCAGAAATTAAAATATTGGAACTGTAGCTGAATGGCAAAGCAGGGTAGCCAAAACTTTCTATTTGCAATGTCTATTTTTGGATTAATAGAGGCAAAAGTACTTAACACTTGTCTACATTGCTTACAGATTAAGGCTTAAATGACTGTCTTTCTTTATTGCAAAAGTTATTCTTTTAAATGTATTTAGTATATTGACTTTGTATACTGTTTATTTTTCCCCAAACTGTGTTGATTTCACACTCTTTTTCTGAAATAACTGACTAGACCCACAGCTAAAGTAGAAGAGGAGAGCAAAGTTTTATGTTAGCTATTACAAAAACTTGATTTGAACAGGAAAGTTTTTATATTTTATAAGGCATGATTAAATTTCTTGTAACTCATTTTTAGCCTGAAGCTTTTTAACCAGACTAACGTGAAGTCTGACTGAATACTTTCAGTCTTCCTCCTTGTAGGATAAAAGAGCATCTCCAACAAATGTGATACGGGTCATCTGGATCCATCCTGTCATGCTGCTGCAGAACACCCTCTGCGTTAAACAGGGGCTGGTTTCACTGCATTGTCCCAAACCCAAGCTAAAGTCTTGCTATAAAGGCAAAGCCCAATTGTAAATAAATTCCCTATTTTATCAGGAGGTTAGGTTTGGAAGGGGGAGGGAGTGTTAATTTTCATTAATTTTTTCTTTTTACATGGAGGTCCTGCTAATCTAACTCCAAGCATTTAAATAAAACAAGCATTAACAGCAGTTGTTGGCTCCAAGCTGGTTAGTCAGTAGTAAGTAAGGTGAACACAAAGAGACAATAATATAAGCCTGAAAGACCCCTCTAGGTGAAGAGCATTTTCTACTAATTTATTGTTTTCCTACTAATGAAGAACTGAGGGTTTTCTGCACATCTCATTTTTCGACCTACACGTCTGGTCACCCATGGTAGTCCCAAGAATTTAACAAAAGATGAAAACAGGGAATGCCTGTGTTCTGTTTCCAGTCATGCCTTAATTTAGAGATTGCATGGCTGTTTATAAAGCTTGCTTTAATAGTATTCACCAAGGTGCACACAGTTAAACAACCAAGGTTGTTTCCAATGTCTGAATAACCATGGTTGTTTCCAAAGTTTTCTTCCTCTGTGAACTGCCACAGTTATCTGGAAGACTGAACTGCCAGGCCGTAATGATATCCTTGAGCTGTGGGATCTCTTGGCTGTTGGTTCTGTGCACTGGTGACTGGAGGAGCAGTTGTTACATGCATTGCCAATGGGTACAAACTATTTACCAGACACTAGAGTGGGCAGGGAAATCAGCATGAAGGCTATGAACCAGAGGGAATATCTTATGTATTCAGCCTGAAAGGCAGCCTACATGTGTGCAAGTTGAGTCTGTCCTCCTCTGGGTGCCATTCCTAACTTCCAAAAAACCAAGTTTGTGCATCTTCTGATAGCCACCATAGCTTATAAACTAACTGTTACATGGATGGAGTTCTAAGACTATGGCTGTCCAAATATATACCAAGATGTATTCTCCTGGCACTATGCACTTTGTCTGAATCACAGGCTATTGGGATGATGAGCTCTCTTTTTTACTCATCCTATGTGTCTTCTTTCTCCTGCATAATAAATATGTGAGCATTGTCCACGGTATGCCTACTTTTTGGACAAGCAACAGGAAATAACACTATTTTTTTATTATGAACAGTTTATATTTTACAGCACATGCACAAAATGAGATGTAGTTTTACACCTGTATCAGTTTTGGCTTTACAAACTAGGGATCTCTCAGGCTGAACCCATAATTGACCGAGTACAGTAGCATGTGCACTCTTGACAATATATTACAGAATTTCAAAGCTGCAAAGATGATAGTAACTGGTGCAAAAAAGATTATTTAGGCTTGGGTTCACTTAAATTCGTTTCCTGAGAGTGTATCGAGGGAATCAATTGAATGATTCACTGGCAGACAGCTATCAATAAATACTAATGCAAAAATACAACAGTAGTAGGAAGAACAAAAGACTCTTTTTTAGGAATGTAAGTTGCTGAGTGAGAGAATATTTTTTAACAGATAGCCAGCCTTAAATTTATGCTGATTACTGAGTGAAAGGCAGTATACAGAAGAGCTGCTGGATTAAATGACAGGTCTCAGCTTTAATTCACAGTAATGTATTTGTAGTAATACAGCTGGTATATGCATTCAGACAACCTAGAATTGCAGTGGTATGAAACTCTGTTGGTTTGGTTTAATTGGGAAATTTATTAGATTAAAAAGAGAAAAGACCCTGATCTGCCTGAAACCATAGATCCCCTCTCCAAAGGGACACATCTCCAAACTCAAGGTCTCCCAGTCAGTTACTGGATCCCATCTCTTGCTATAGAGATCTTTGGCCATACTGTCTACAACAGACTTCTACCAGATGTACCCTATCCCTCATGGCCATGCTTTGCCAAATTCATTATGACTAGGCTACCAGCCACTATATTAAACCATAGCTGATGATGTAGAGAGCCCTAACCTGGGATGTAGCTGTTTCCTTGTTTGTTATGTAGACTTTCTGACCCCATTGTTGCAAGAAAGAATAAAACTTACTGCTTTTAAACATATCTTGCCAGATTCTCACCAAGAGGGAAAAGTCTCTTACAATGCTTTTGCCTGCCCATGATTATGGCTATATTTTTGCTTACCATTCAATTTTCTTTCTGTAACCCAGAACCTGATGCCTTGATACAGCTGAATGAGCTAGGAATATCCTTTTTCCTTTGTGAAATCAGTGCTTCACAGCAACTTCTTTAAATGGCTCCTAGAAGGAAGCCTACATACCAGCAACCCCCCTTCTGTGCTTTTTGTAACATTGATGTATTTTTCAGCTCCTGCTGCCATTCCAGTTTTGAGAGGTTGCTGCAGCAGCCATGGTTGGACTGCCTTCAGAGAGTTTGGGGCATTTCCCTTTGGATCATCCTAGTTCCCTCTCTTTGAGCACATCCTGAGTTCGTCCAAAGCCTTTCTTGACCAGTTGCTTCCAGCAAGGTGGGAAAGGGAAAATACCTTGTACTCACTCCACTTTTCTGTAATAACAGTGCCTCATCCTTGTCAGGCTTTTCCTCCTGGTGTAGCACCTCTTGCACACTGCTTCAGCCTTCTCTTGTCTCCATGAAGCAGCCAACAGATTTTTCAGGAGTATTCTCCTTCAGCAGTCAGGCTATGTCTGCAGTTGTTATCGTGGTAACCTGATCTGTCCTGGCATAGTATTTTCCCCAGAGTAGGCAGGGAAATGCATGGACAGGCAAAGAGGTTGAGGCCAAAGAAGGCCTTGCATATGTCACTTGAACAGCAAAGAAAACACTTGTACACTGTTTTTTTTTGAGAACTTGCCCTTTCTCTTTCAGGTTGGTTGAGTCCCTCTTGAATAGTTGCCCTTTTATCATTAATATACTTAGTCTTGATGATTCTTTCTGGTGACATATTGAAGTCTGACAAATATAGGCTCTGGAGCAACTCAATGGGACTAGGACTTATTTTGTTTTCAGACTTGGAGGCAAGTGTCTGAGCCTGGAGCTGAAGCTAAGCAAATGCCACCTAGGTGAAGACATCATGTTTGATTCAGCTAGGACTGGATTACCTGAATTGGGGGATCACTACGGATATTTCATCTACTTTAATCTTGGTTGCTGAGATAACCCTTGAAGGCAAGATTTTTCCAGAATAAGTCAATTTTTCCAAACAAGTCAATGCCAAAGCCATTACAGTGAATCAGGTGAAAGCAAAACTGCAGGCAGCAAAACTCACTTACTATTGACAGATGATACCTGTACACGGCACTGGGGGACTAAAAGTACTCCTGCAGTGTCTCATGGCTTGGCTGGATCTCAACAAGATAAGCATTCGTGATATTGTTGCATGCTTGATATGACACAATGCTGCTAAAGTGCAAAAGGAAAGAACTGCTCACTAGGCAGAGAGTAAAATGGAACAATATGTCTGACTGTTCAAGGTCAGCAGACAGACGGCAATTCCAAGTATGGCTGAGGAGAGCATTGAAAGTGTTTTTAACAATGGGCCACAGAACTGACTGTTTTTCCTGGTGCCTTACTTGGGGAGTGTGGTTTGATTTAAATGCCATCTTGCAATAACCATTTACTGACCAGTCAGAAGCTTTGGCATTCACCAGTAATTCTGTTATGAAGCTGGACATGGATATTGTTGCCATGTACAGACAAAAGGGAGAAGTAAATGGAGAGGATAATAAATGTTCTGGGGCATTAGTCATCATTAAAAGTGAAAGGTGCTTGTTGACTATGTTTAGCACTTATGTGTGTACTGTGCTTTCCATCTTCACACAGAGGACTGCTAGGGATATCTGACATGGTTCTGCCTTGTGTCAAGGAAGGTACACAGCTCTCTGAAAACTGATTTGCATACAGGGTACAAAGTGTGGAAGGGGATATATTTACTCTAGTGTGGTTAGTTTTCTTTTCATACTGGTGGTCACTAGCGCAGGGGGAACTCAAAGCTCAGTCCTTTACAGAGCTCTGGCATGCTATGTCCTGACCACAACTGACCTGTCCAGAAGATGTGAAAGAGAGCTCATATGATACATCACAGCTCAAATTTTCCTTTTGACATTCCTCCCTTGTTCTGAACCTTGGTTTAAGTTTATATCAGAGCAGAGGTGTAGCAGGATCCAAGTTTATGGGGGCAGGCATAGGTTTGGGAGTGGGTTAACTGACATTGTTAACCCTACTACCTCCTCCTCCAACAGTGGAGTTCAAGTTAGCATCAGAGTGGTCATCACTTCATGAAGCAGGACATTATAGTATGAAAGATTGTTACAACCAGCATGACTAATCCTGCCCTATCCATCTTCCACACATGCAGCTGAGGTCTCATGCCTTTCTAGGAGACAGTCTTGTAGGATGTCAAGGTTATTTTTACAAGCCTAAATCAGATTTGTGTGTCTGCCTGTGGTCACCATAGTTTCATCTATTTCCTAGGTCCCTCAATAAAGATAAGGCCTGTGTCCACTGGGAAAGGTTCACACATTTTTGAATGTTGCAACCCTAAAAACTAGCAACTGCTTTACAATAAAGTTATCAAAGTTTCTGTAGCTTTTACAAAATTTTCAGTTAATTGGAGGTTAGAATAAAAAAAAAATCAAATGACAAATTTTAGTCAAAGCTTTTTTGTCATAAATTAATTTTTTTTTCAATGCTGTGTTTCTGTCAATTTATTGTGAGGCTTTTTTTTCAATTCAGTACCCTTTCAGCAGAAACCACTGAAAACATTCCTCCCACCCCCTCCAATTTCTTCATGTTTTAGGCTGATCTTCCTTTCTGAACCTTATTTTTACTGACTGAAATAACTGAAGCACTTCAGTGGGAAGCTTACTGTGTGTGTAGCTCTCACCTCTATTACTTCCCATCACAAATGTCCTCTTCATATCATAAAAAGTAGACCTTTTCTCAAGAATGGCTTTAAGTAGGAGATGTTACTTATATACATAAATGTCATCAGTACATAAAAAATCCTTGTCTAGTGAGTGGAGGCAGGAGGAAAAACTGCCTTGAACAAAAAGCTAAATGCAAAAATGACATTGACTTTACTGAAATGGTGAATGGCGTAATAATTCAATAGAAGATAAGACAGTTGACTTAAAAATATTCCAAATAAATGCTTCTGTTCTTTCCAGTCCCCTGCACACCCACTGCAGCACTGAGCTATGCAGCACCAGTTCAGGAACCACTGAACATCTGGCTGTTGATAAACTGCATGACTCGTGTCTGAGCTTATACTTCTCTTCATTTTGGTCATTTGGGTACTGCTATGCATAACCAGTTGTAGGAACAGGATTGTGTGTTCCAGATTCAGAGAAATTTTTTTTCCCTTCTGTGATTTCTGTATCTTCATTGTAAACTTCAGGATTTTCCTCCTGTTCTGAGCAGCTTCCCACAGACTTTTGGGGAGGCCCTCAGCAAGTGAAGAGAGAAGGGGGGATAGTGGGAGAGCACATTAATTAATAGACTTAGATTAGAATAGATGTTAAGGATGGGCCTAGCTAAGGGGAACAGGAAAGAGCTTGTGGGGAGCATCTTATCCCTGGGACACCTAACGAAAGGCCAAAAAGTGCTGTTTGCTGGAGGTATCCCCAGAGGCCAAACTGACAAGGCATAGCAGCACTGAAGGTAGGACCCTATATGAGATAGTCTACTGGGTCCAGGTGCTCACAGAAGTTTGAAGAGTTTTTGCATACTGGGCACTTACCCAGGCTACTGGTGTGTAAGGTCTGCAGCTGCCTGGAGGAAAAGTGGTAGGAACAAAGCTCAGAAAAGACAACCACTCTGCATTCCCTGCCTTTTACTTCAATTCACCTGCCATATAGAAAGAGGAATCTGATCCAACCACCACAGAGAACCTGACAAACACAATGTCCACTCTTGATGGCCAGCTCCTCCATCCACCAAGGCTGCTCTGCCTCCCTCTTGCACAATGGTGACTGTAGCCTACAATGTCTTTCTTTCTTGACACAGGTTGCAGGTCTTGTCCCTCCTACTGAGGTCTTGTGGACCTGAGGTCTTTCCACACCCTAGTGTTCGGCTTCTTATCTGACACATGCTGGTCTCTTAGGTTCCTTGAGATGACCTGGAAGGGGCTAAGTTCCCACATAAACAGGGAGAGATCCCAAGAACCTCCCTGACCTTGTCACTTGCCCTGCATACACAGAGGTTGTGGTTGGAGATGGAGATACTTGGTGATATCCTAGCATTGCTTATCTAGTCTCACTTTTCATATTCTATGCTGGTTGTGTTTGAATGTCATTACCTATTATTCTGAACACAGTCTTCCCTTGCTAGGCACAAAGTTTATTTGTAGTTTTGTCCAATTCCATAATTTCCAGTTTAAATGTCTATGGGCTTGGAGTCATTTCAAAGTAACACAGGGAAGGTCCTGTCCCTGACCCAGCTGCATATGCTCTGCACACATTTTTATTAGCATTGATGAAAATACACACAATCAACATGCAATTGATTGGGCTAAAATCAAATCCAAGGGGAAAAATATCCTTTTCTGTTTCTGTTGAATGACACTATTGTCTTCTGCAGGCTGGTAGGAACTGAGTGACAAGTTGTGCTTTAAAAAGGATTTAAAACTAAGACTCTGAGGAATAAAAGAGGAGGTTCTCACATGGATAAGTGTTTGGTTAAAAATAAGAAACAGAGATTTAGATTAAGTGGACAGTTTTCACAGTAAGTTAAGATTGCAGACCCATTGGTACCTTTATTGTCTCAGATATTCACAGCGATCTGGAAAAAAATGTAAGCAGTGAAGTGGCAAAAGCCTCTGAAGACATTATACAGGACAGTCATTACACAGACATGGGCTAAATGTGAGGAATTCCAGAACATTGTGAGATTGAATGACTGAGTCATAAAAAGGCAGATGAAATCCAGTATAGATGCACACAGAAAAGACAGTAATGAATTCACATACATGGTGGTGGGCCACAAACTGGAACAAGGTTTTGGCCTTACAACGATTCTAGAAACTATTAGCTTAACTATTCGCTATTATGACCAGTCAAAAACCACTTGAATAATAGGAGTAATTAGAAAAGGAACAGAACAAAACAGCTACTCCACTGTAAATTGATGGTGTGCTTTTATCTGAAATGCTATGTTACATTTCTGTTCTTCCACTTCAAAATAAATGACACAAATGGAAAAGTTACAGAGATAGACCACAAGAATGATCAAAATATGGAATATATTTTGTACAAGGAATGACCAAATTGACAGGAAAAGAACAATGAGGGAGATGAGATATTACAGAAGTTTCCAAAATCATGAGTAGCACTGGAGAAACACTCCTTCAGCATTTGTTTTAGTATGAAAATGAAAGGCACTGAGAGAAACTACTCAGTGCTATGTTCAATATAAAATAGTGTCATGGGTTTTGGTTCTTCCCATATAAGCAAGCAGCAGATGCCTGGCCACCCTGGAAGTTTACAGAGTTCAAATGGCAACTGGACAAAACTCATGAAAGAAGAACACTGACAGCCATTGAATATGTTCATCCCCTCAGGGTCAGCAAGTCTTTATTCCTCAAACTGTTGGATGGTGGGAAAATGTTTCTGAAGTACAATTACACACTGTTGCTCTTCTTTGGGTGTTGGCAACTGGAAGCAATAGGGTATGGACCCAGATAGCTCCTTGCTCTGACCAATAGACCCATCCTGGCACTAGCTTTTTGCTATGTGGGACTGTGAGAGGAGCAGACAGAGAGGATCTGGTCCATTGGTGTGCAGGACAAGCCACTAAAAAGGAAACTGGCCACCTGGTTTGGAGAAATGGCTTCTCTGTGAAATCAGCAAAAGCCCTTTGGACATCCAGTGTAGGACAGATTAATCTGCAATGAAAATGGAAAGATATCTCCCATCTTTCCACAGAATAATAACATATTAAAAAATAAAAAAGGTAAAATAGAGCAAGCTGCCACAAAATATCTCCTTCAACTAGAATGACTCTTCTCTTTCCGAGCTTATATGAAAGATACAGTACTTCAGTCACGGCAGTAGTCTATTTTTTTTTTTAGCACAATAGAAGCCTGAGCTTCATAAGCTGCTTGTGCAGAGGACAAGATGCTTTATGAATATTAGGCCATTTATCATTACAAGTGCCATGAAGAGGAATTAAAAAAATCACTTAGAATTTTAATATTGTGAAAAGGAAGAGCAGCATTGTGGGGACTGTTGAATGTTCAGAACATCATGTATTTGCAGAGCAACAAGTTATTTTATAGTTTCTTTTTCCCTCACAGTACAGCAGCTTCACACACCTCCTGCATGTACTATTTGCAGTAAGTAAAAAACAATGTTGCTTTGCCTTTAATAATGAGGATTTTTACAGTCAGCACAAGCAAGTAGGGCAAAATTTAATAAGATAAACGGGCAGACCAAGGCAGAAGGCTAAGCTATTTTAGCGTATTTTCATAATATGCCTTATAATTTCTGCAGATCTAGGATTCATAGACTGTTGATCTGCATGACTGTTGTGCTTTAACACAAGAGACAGGGTTTTATGTGGGTAGACTTGACATGACATGCAAACCTACTATCCTTCTAAACAAGCTGCATGTGTTAGTACTTATTCAAATGAATCAGAAGGCTTTAGGTTTAAAGAGGCCTTTTAAGATCATCTGGTCCAACCTACCTGGTCAAGCAGGATCACCTAGAGCAAGTTGCTCAGGGCCATGTCCAGTCAGATTTTGGACCTCTTCAAGGATGGTGACTCCACAACCTCTCTGGATAACCTGTTTGACCACACTTACAGTAAAAAGTATTTTCTTGTGTTCAGAATACTTTCAGATTGCAGCTCATGGTGCCATGTCACGGGTTTCTCTGTGTTTTGGGTGTGTTTTGCTGCACTGCATTTGTTTTGTATCCAGTTGTGTAGGTGTTTCAAATGTAAACACTTATGACTGAGCTATATTTAGCTTTTGCATGCTTCCTCCTGCAGTAAGTCAGCAGGTAACTGCTCTGCTGGCAGACAGCATAGGGAGCAGGTGGTCTGGAGAAAGGCTGTCCAAGTTTTCATGCTAGGTAGATAGCTTACCACCTCATTTCCAAAATTCTCTTGAATCATTCCTATATCTGGAGATTTCTATGAGAGATATTTTCAACAGGAAGTTTCTTTCCCCCAGAAAAATTTCAATTATCTGGAGATTTCTATGAGAGATATTTTCAGGAATATTATGAGAGATATTTTCAGGAAGTTTCTTTCCCCCAGAAAAATTTCAAGTTAGTAAATCATGCTTAGTTTTAGTTTCCTTCCCTGCTGAAAATAATGTGCAGAGAAGTAACAGCTGTATCAGAAGTCCGTAGTGACATAAATGCTTATCCTGCTTGCTTAGTTTCCTTGTGTTCATAACAGAAGATCATGTGTACAATTGCACCCACAGCAGAGTCACAGCGGTACTACCTGGCATAATAATATAACTTTTTGCTTAGGCTCACATTATGTCATATCATGGGAAAATAGTCTTCCTATTTTGCCCTGAGTGTAGAAATCTGCTGTAATTTGTAGTACGTTGTGCACATTTGCACTGATACACAGGTGCTCACTTGCGAACTTGGCATTTTAAACCACTCTGTAATGCACACATAGCTTGAGAAATTCAGCTGTGATATGCTGGTGTTGTTTGTGCCACTGCTAGCTCAGTAGAAGCAGGTACCTGGGCAGGTGCATTCCCCTGAAATGCCAGGTCAAATTCAAGCAGGACAGTCTCTCAGAAGATAGAGTTGTTTCTTCCAATGATAGGGTCTCAAAATTTTCTCAGACACCTTTCTGAACTCCCGTGTTAGTACCATCAGCCTTGGAACAACAACATACTTTTCTCTAGAGTCATTCTATACTGGCAAAATTTAGAGTATTCAGCTATATTTTGCTTGAGACTCAAAAACTGTCCTTCATGACAGAAGTGTGTTATCACATTTACCATCTGCAAATAAAGTGTTGAGAATATGTATTATCCTTTGGTGTGAAGGTCATGTGAAAGCAAAGGGGGTTTAGTGCCTCATCTATTTCTCAGCAGCTGCAAGTACCCTGTTCTCAAGTATTCTAATGCAAAGATGAAAATTAATTGTAACCTACTGCAGAGTTTGAAGGGGTGGTGCAGGTTTACTGAAGGATACGAGAGACTTTTGTCAGTTTGTGGTGTCATGAAGTGGAAAGGGCACATAAAATTCAAACAGGTTTCCTATGCAAGTCAAAGGCAATTAGAAATACTGCAAGGCAGCAGCATAGTACGAATGTCCAGGGTGTTCTACTTTTTTTCTTTTGATATCTGGATAAACAAGCAGAACCTTCAGGTCTAACAGGCACCAATACTGAACAAAGTGTGAAGTGAATATTTGAACAAAATCC
This sequence comes from Antrostomus carolinensis, assembly GCF_000700745.2. Lineage (NCBI taxonomy): Eukaryota > Metazoa > Chordata > Aves > Caprimulgiformes > Caprimulgidae > Antrostomus > Antrostomus carolinensis. The sequence continues at coordinate 71,047 of NW_010315704.1, forward strand.
TGAATGGATGAGGACAGGAATGGTCCAGCATTTCTAGTTTCTTTTAAAGCTTTGGAAACTTGCTTCTACCATCTTTGATCACAGAGAAAAACTTCAGTGCAAGATCCCCCAAAAGCAGACAAGGACATGTGTGAGGCAGAAGGGGAGAACATAGTCTTGTTCACTGGACTAGGCTGGTTCTGGAGCTACAGGTGATAAACTCTGTGTATGAAGACTTGATTTCTCCAAAGGAAGTGAGTAAGAGCATGAGAAGCATGAGCAAGAGCTGAACCCTGGGCTGCAGCCAAATTGGCTGAAAAGATCTCTTCTGTGCCAGCCCTGATGGCAAATGGGTATTTGCCATCAGCCATATTTGCTGAACCCTTGGTTGGCCACAGGCAGAACCCCAGGTGACATGAAGGAGAGTCACTGCATCTAGGACCCAATTGCTTCTGCAAGTAGGAGCATTTGAAAGAACATGTGGGTTTACTGTTTCTTTTACTCCTTTTCTCCATTGCCCTTCCACCCTATGAGCAGTTTCTCTGAGAGATCTCCTGGTGCTGTACACTGTTTGGGGAGAACCATCACCCAGCTCTTTCTCCTCAGCACAGCAACAGAGAATTCCTGCCTTTGGAGGGCCTCCTGGGGGGTTGGGCTGTGCAAAAATCTCCATCTCCGGATGCACAGGAATCCTGATGTTTTGTGAGATGCTGTTTACTGAGACCTGCAGCAGATTCTCTGTACTCTGTGTTGCACCTAAAATTTGAAGCTGGGAGATTTCTTCTTCTGGCAATGGTGCTAGTCACAGCTTAAGCCCTGTTTTTCTTTTTGACAAGTAGGAGAGCCAGTCCTTGTGCATGCTGTCTCCAAATACACAAGTGATAGATTTAAGCATCTGTTTATCTTTGTTTCCTGGGTCCCAGCAAACAGTTCAGGAAAGTGGTTATTATCACCTGACAGCAGAAGAACAAGCAGACGCAAGGAATGGGTAATTTAGCCAGAAGCTATAGGCCAAGGAAACACAAGGAGGGAGACTTTAATTTTTTCAATACGTACTAATAGCAGAAACCCAAAGGTTACCTCATTTCTAGTGGTGGAGGAGAAATGAGGAAGACTGTAACTTTAGTGGAAGAAAAACATAAGAATTTTTATGTGTGAGAAAATCAGCCTTTCAACAACAAATCATTATATTTCTGGTATTATTAATACGAAATTTTACTTAAAATCTTTGAAGTCACGCATGTAAGTGCTAACAGTCTAGAAACTGCAGGTGCATCTCAAAGCCCAGGAACCTGCATTGGAGATGCTCACACAGAACTGGAAGATGACTGGGAATACTGGTAAGGGAATTAAAATATTACTTAGTGCTTGTCTGCAAAGTTATTTGGGTAATGGATGGATCTGCCTCACATTACTGTGGCAGTAATCAATATTTATAATGAAGCATTTAGGTGTCAGTGAATCTGCTGAAATTGACTGAAAGAAGAAATCTATGTAAGAACTTGGGACATGGCAAGCATTGACTTTGCTATATTTATATTGAGAGGGTCTTCTACGCAAAAAGGGCATATTTGATCTTAGTTCTTCTCTACCTAGGGCACTGACAAGTACTTGTTTTATTCCACAGTGCAGGAGGATAACATTAATTTTAATTTAAATAGCACTGACTTGAAGTATTTCAGCTTATTTTAATGCTAACTGAGAAGCTATCATAATCCTACTTGAACAGCAAAGAAAGGACATGGAATGTCGTGTTCTTGGCGTAAGTATTTCCCCTCTGATCTGGCAGAGTTGCTCCCTGTGAGACAAGTCCTGCACACATTTCCATGATCATTGTGTCAAACAGAAGAGAAGAAACAAGAACTTGAAAGAAAGTGTGTGGGTGAGTGTTGTGTGCATGTGCACTTGACCTTCCCCTGCCATTTTACAAAATATCTCTTTTTCCCCCCCTTCTTCTTCCTTGCTTGTCATAGAATCTGAAAGGGTGATCTGGAGTAAGGCAATGGTTTTTACTGTGGTTGCTGCTATAGTAGTGTAACACCATATGTCCACATGTCGCTGTCACTTTCTCTCCAAGTTCTACACTGACAGAAATGGGAGCAGTGCTCACAGTCACTAAGCTAACCAAAAGCTATTTTAACCCCTTTGCAAGTCCTGAAGAAGGGATAAAGGTGATGAAAAGTTCAAGGCAACACTTCATAGGTGCTGACTGAAGTTGTGATCCAGCAGAATGAGCTTGGAGATGCATATATAGATAGAGCAATGCAGGGATCTGCTGAGAGGGTCTAAAATCAGCCCAGGTACTGGAGCAGAGGGTGATTCTTCCCCAAATAACTCAGTTGCCTGCAGGGGAACCATGTCTATAACCATATTAGTAACCACAAGGAGCCGGACAGCGATTTCTGACCATATGGCCAAGAAGCGAGGCTTAACCTATGTCTATATAATGAAAATTGCTGTCCTCAGATAAAGGAGGACATCCAAACTATGTGTCTACTAGGCAACAGTCCTGATAAAAGTCTGACAAACTCCTGAATCCAAGCCACTAACATGTTGGAATCGGACCCTGCATTCCCAGGGTCTCAGTGGAATAGAGAGTTGGGCATCTGGACATAGACATGCCATGGTCACTGCTAGTGCCCTAACAACTGGCAGAAGCACCTCATAGCAGAAGCATCACTAATGCCTTCCAGGCCCTGTGCACCTACTCTGGCTTCACCTTCCTCCCTTGTCTCAGCAAGAGACACCACCAAGAAGTTTATGAAGCCACGCATTGCCATCACAGCCCTAGCAAACACTGCAACAGAAGCCACAGTGTCCTTTATGCTGTACCCTAAGAACAGTCAGGAAACAGATCTATTTTCTCTCCCTTGGTCTATATTCCTGATGTGTGCAACCTCAACGTCTCCTCACCCTGCTGTGTCCTATTTCTGATGCACTTTTTACAGGTAGTTTCTTGCTGCCCACCATGGTCCCTCCTTTCCCAACAGACTCTTCACTTTTAACTCCCCACCTGCTTCCAGCAATATCTCCCTGCCACTATTTGCTTTCCTCCTGCACTTTCCATGATGCCTCTCTGAACTGCACAGCAAAAGCAAACTCAGAAAAGCATTTCCTGTCCCCTCTGTGCAAGACATGATTTGCTTGGGCTACTGTCACCACGTTTGCTGAGTTACGTTGTGCCTTGATGGGCCCCCAGGATCCTTTAAGCTCAGCAGCGCTGCAACCCCTGCATTGCGCCTCCTGATTACTATTGCAGCCATCTCTACAGTTTGTCCTACATCAAAGGCTCTGCCACAGCAACCAACAATTCTCTGCACAGGAATTTCAGCTGAGGGATAGGGATAAGGGAAAAGGGCAGTAAAGCAAGAACAAAGTACTCCACACTCAATAAAAAAATAAAGAGGATGGGGACCTACCTCAGCTGTGGGTCCCTCTCTCTTGTTGGGACAAGGCATGTGAGGATGGTAGTGCTGGCCTGTGGGCTGGTAGGAGGGTTCGACCACCTGGTGCTGTGGGCACATGCTTCCTCTGAGAGGTGGAAATCTTCAAGCAGGAGAGGAAATCCAAAGAGCTCCCTAAGAAGTTCCTGCCCATTTTCCCTTTCCCAGCTATGCTCCCTGTCTTGCTGGAGGGCTGCCAGACATTTTCTCCTTGGTATGCCAGGGCATCAGAAGCTCCACAAAGCCCAGATAAAGCTGATTCTGATCCTGAGTAACATTGGAGGATGGCTGGGGCTTAGAAGATCCCCAGCCCTGACTGGAGAAGAGATGCTAAGTAGTCTCCTACCTTTAGGGTAACCCTGGGTGAAGTAGAGGTGCCTGATGGGTTCAGTCTTGTTTGGGAGATCAATGCATCCATCTGTGTTTGTTCCCTATATGCAGTGGGGACATCATCTTGGCGGCATACCTGGTCACTGTTTGAAATATTCTTCCGCAGCTGCTACTTCATCTGCTGCGGTTGCTGTAAGAGACTTCGTAAAGCTGCAGAGCAGCTCCCGGCAGTGGGACCCCTGTCAGACAGCTCTCAGGTCAGCGTGGTTCCCCTTCCTCTACGTCTTTTTCTCTTTGTCTTCTGAGGAAGTGGTAGGGAATGGTCACGAATTAGTACAGCAATCAGGCAATAAGAAGAGAAGTTGTTGTGAGCCAGGGCAGTTCTTTTAGGTGGAAAATTATCTCCATTGATTCAGTGAAGTTAGCCTGATATTTGAATCTTTTTGCTTAATAAATATTGTCATGTTCAATGACACTCAATGGAAAATTATATGTATTTAAATTGTTCAGCAAAAGAGGATGTTAATTTTCAGTGATGTTTTTTGCTGTTAGCAGTGCTAAATTTTTCACAGTAAAATGAAAAGTCTGAGGAGTTTAGGTTAAAGGATTTTTGACAAAATCCTGAAAAAAACAGAGGTGAACTTCTCCTCAATATATTCTCAACAAACAAAAGCAAATGGACAAAAACCCAAGCCAGTCAAACTTTCTGACAGAAAACTTTCAGCTACCTCTGGTGGTTGTTGGTACAAGAGACAAAGGTTATATAACTTATTACACCAACTGATACAAATCATTAGTAATGGTATCACCTACAAATCTTGCCTCTCCTCTATCCTTTGACTGTTACAGCTACAAAGCTATTTCATCATTATAGGCAGCATCCTCTATTTGTGTTTGATCTTCCCTCATTTCCCCTATTCTCTTTGCCTTCCTTTTGCCTGTTTCTTGTCTCCTCTCCTGTCACCCCTCCATTTCCTTTGCTGCAGTACTGTTCATTCCCTCTCTAAAATGGATTTCACCAGAAACAGCTTGTTATCCCTTATTAAAATGATCAACAGTGAAATACTTGCATATTGCCCCTTAATATCATAAATGGGCTTCAGATTTAGAGTCTTTAAAGAGAAACACTCTTCTCTCAAATCCACTGTTATACACTGTCTCCAGACTCACTTTATTAGGTAACTCCCATGCGTGAATAGACTATATTCTCATACCTACAAAATCTATGATTTTTTTATTCGTAAATCAGAGCTTGAATTATCAAACTGTACATTACAAGCAGGACAGTTTTCACTTGGTTATGTAAGTGACATTTGAGTTAATGTATTAGGCACAAGAAAGGAATTAGGACACTATATTTCTAAATTTGGTTCAGTCCCCAAAATGCTAGGCATGTCTCATTCTGGCAAATAGTTCACATCTCTGTAAGTCCATTTCATCTCTACAGTGCTCCTTATCTACTGTATGGTGTCAGTTTAGAAAATAAACAGCATTTATGTAGAGGTTGGTTGTCAAAGATCCTAACAGGCAAGCATCTCTCTTCTACAGGATCATTTAGACACCTGTGCCATTGCCTTTTTTAATCAGGACACAAATGATGAACAGCAGATAATAATTAACTACTCTTGATCTATTCTACATATTCTTCTGCAAAATCCAGGCACACAGGGAGGTTGCTGCTATGGCATCTGTAATGCACATACAAATTGCTCCAAGTTCACGTCTGCTTTTTTGATAAAACCAGAAAGAAAGGAAGCCTATGCAAGAGAAACAAAGGAAAAATGCTGCATGCATTTTTTTTTAATGGTAGTACACATTTATTAGTTTTGTTTGAGGAAATTAATTTCCTTGAGAGTTCTCATACAAAACATTTGGATGTAGTCACTGCGTTACATGAAAATCTGCAATGTTCCTTCACAAATGTTAGATAGCACGTATATGGGACAGCTCTGCCCGCCTAGCTGTGTGTCTTGTGCAATCACCTATTACACAAATGCTTACTTTGTATCCACAGATCCCAATGCACTTGCTAAAATTCAACTCACATTCTAGGAAGTGAAACAAAACCACCAAGACTTCAACTTATATTAAACCCCATTCTGTTTCTTTCTATTGCCCTGCATATCTGCTTGTTTCACTGCAATGTTCAATATGCCTGAGAGTTCCTTGGAGATTGTCTTATCATTTGGTTCCAGAAAGTCTAAAGAGATCTGTATGGCCCAACATAATTTTTATCTGTGTTTATTCTTACTACAGAAGAAATAGCCTCATTCTGCAGATAAACCAAACTCTTTCAGAAAAATGCTTTAGTTACTACGTGAACCTGGTAACAAACACCTAAGAGAGAATTTTCCTCTTCATGCAGAGCAATCAGGCAAAGTTTTTGCATGTTGCACTTCAAAATTAAACTTCTTGCACATTGATGAGCTGAATTGCATAAAAGTACATAATAATGCTGTGAAAGACTATATTGCTTGATTAATCTACAAGCCAATACTAATTTGTCTATCTGCTATCTTAAAAGAACGTCTACAGTACAATCAAAGAAGCTAAAATTTGTGAAGGCTAAACCAGTCCCTACTGCACATTCTGAATTTATCTGGAGTTCTTTGCTGATTTCAATAGGAATTGTATTAAGACTGTCAGGGCAGGTGGGGATGTGTTAATAAAGTGCAGAGTAATTCTGTTCAAAGTACATGCAGCAGCAGCATCCAGACAAGTAAGAAAGAGCAGGCCAAATTTTAATGACCTCTCTGAATGCCTCTTCAGGCATATGTCTGTCACTTTGCTAGTTATAACTGCTGTTCTCCAAAGCATCTATGGAACGATGTAAGTCATTTGCTCCAAAGAAGGTATTCAAAGAGCTTATTCAGCAAATTAAGAGTTGCTGTATATTTCTGCTGAGGTTAGTTCATGTCAGCTTTCAAAATATAATTTTGTTAATGGGCATTGCTATTCATGCTTAAATTTAAGTGGCATCTTTTCCATCATACTACAGGTATTAAAGGGAGTTCTAATAGCTGTACTGTGTTTTGGCAAACTCATCTGGGATTTTGCAGTCTAAATGACACCTCTGAGATTAAGAAATAGTGCTGGCTTAGGTATTTGTCTCATCTTGATGCTCTGTAGTTGTCCTCTCTTCTTTTCCTGTCTTCTTGTAGAAACATGCTGAGTAAAGAGGAGAAGGTGTAATGAAGAATCACTTTTTAAACTCTGGATTTTCTATACTTTTTCTTCTCACAGTATTTTGGGAATTGAAAGCTTTTATTGATCTTATAGCTTGGTTTGGTTTCAAAAAGTCAATTTTTGTCCTTTTTTTTCCTTCTTTCAATAGTTCAGTACCTCCATGGGAGGCTCATGACTATTCAGTCTGATATCATATATTCACCAGACTTGTAATTTTTCCTCAAGTTAATGGTTATACTGCCTTTATACTTGAAATGGGAAATTCTTAGGATGCTTTAAGCTTTGCATTTTCCCTATAGCAGTATTTTCACAGTTCTGCTGGAAATTATTAAAACTTAAAATTCTAGTTTAAGTAAAACCAAACACTTCTAGATTCTTCAGGAAGTATAGCAACTTGAGAACTATCTTTCACTAGTAATCAAAATCGCAGAGAGTAGTTGCTCCAAATTTGTAAAGCTTTTGGAAATGTGGCTCCAGCTTTCATCTCTTTGAGTTTGGTAGAAACTTTGTTCCTATAGTCTTTTAAAATCTACGCACTTTTCTAAAAAATCTTTCCATTCTCCATCATATTTTCTTGACATAAGATGATATTATCTTAAAAAAAAACCAAAAAAACAACAACAATATATGACTCTTTTATGAGACCAAAAGTAACTGATTTACAACCTACTATTTGCAGGTTGCATTCAATTTGCAAATGAAGATCTCTCTTACATATTTTTATGAAGTCAATGTTCTCTTCTAATATACTTTTCTAAACAAATCATAAAAGATTATGATATGGAAAGTAGCAACAAAATGTGTCATAAAAGCAAAATTTTCAAGTCTATATACATCAATGAGTTTTATGGGAAAATGAAATGTTACCTTCCCAACACTTAGCCTGTCCTAGTATAATACAAAGCTAAAACTGTTTTTAATTAGTTGGAATAAAATAAGAAATCAAAAATGATGTAAATGCAAGTTATTGTAATGTCCAAGCATCAGAATATTTTATTACAAGATCGTAGAAATGTAGAGCTGGGAGAATGTCGAGAGCTTACATTTCCTAACAAATGAGTCTGGTCTCAAACCACGTAACACTAACAAAAAGGTCCCAATTCCTTTCTAAAGAGAGGTTTTCCCAAACTGTACATGTGGACTTGCTATATACTCCTTTCCAGAGCTTCAGCAGAGCTCTTTAGTGCTGCACAGAGCTGATGTAGATACTTGAATCTCTCTACCTGGCAATGTAGTCATGGTAAACATGAATTTGCTGTAGGAAACACCCAGTTGCAAACAATAGGGGTGCTAATGTGAGCAGGGTGCTATAAAACTTTAACGCTCTTGCTCATTGAATAGCATATGAGGATGAAGAGTAGATGGCATGATGGACCATGAAAAGCTGTGTGATATTGTAAGATTTACTGTCCTTCAGGATGAGAAGGGGTTGAGATTAAGATTTCTCAGTTTGTCAAGTAGTTATTTCCAGAATTTCTTCTATCCAAAGTATGTGACCAGTGTTTGGCCCAGAATGACTCACTGGTGATGAATTTCTTTGCATCGTTCATACATTTGAGTTGCCAGTCACATCTCTAGCAACCGCAAACAGCTATGTAAATTTATTCCTAGAATTTCTAATCTGATCTAGTTTAATACTATGGATGGTATTCAACTCCATTAAACCTAAAGAGTAACATCACCTTCACATTTAAATACATGATTTAGACCACAGTCAACATAAGGTGTGTTGGGGTCACAGTTTATGGCTGTGCTGATTTTGGCTGGGATAGAGTTAATTTTCTTCCCAGTACCTGGTATGGGGCTATGTTTTAGTTTTGTCCTGAAAACAGTGTTGATAATACAGGGATGTTTTAGTTAATGTTGAGCAGTGCTTTTTAGTTAATGGTGAGCAGTGCTTACCCAGAGCCAAGGCCGTTTCTGTTTCTCACACCACCCCACCAGCGAGGAGGCTGGTGGTACACAAGAATTTGAGAGGGGACACATGTGGGGCAGCTGACCCCAACTGACCAAAGGGATATCCCAGACCATATGACAACATGCTCAGCGTATAAACCTGGGGAAGAAGAAAGAAGTGTAGATGTTCAGAGTAATGGTGTTTGTCTTCCTAAGTAACTGTTCTGCATGATGGAGCCCGGCTCTCCTGGAGATGGCTGAACACCTGCCTGCTGATGGGAGGTAGTGAATGAAACCTTTGTTTTGCTTTACTTATTCAACTGTCTTTACCTCAACCTACGAGTTTTCTCACTTTTACCCTTTTGATTCTCTCCCCCCTCCCACCAGGGGAGGGTGAGTGAGTGGCTGTATGGTGTTTGGCTGTTGGCTGGTTTAAAACCATGACATGGGTCTAGAAGCACTTGCCTGGATCATCCTTCAGCCTATTGTTTCAGGAAATCATAGTCCTTTCACAACTGTATCACTTTTTTTTTTTTTTTTTTTTTTTACTATTCTATTGTAATAGTATTCCAAAAGTGCTGGCAGAGATAAAAAACTATTTTCCAAGGACTTCAGCTAGTATTTTAGTGTCTCATTGATGACTGAGACAGCACTACAGTATCTTCTAAGCCTTGTGAGTCTTCCTGAATTTGGGATTACATTCTCTTTGCCTTTATTATTCCTGAACTGCTTGCATATATAAAATAACTTGTGAGCTGGCTGATCAAACCTTTTTCTGGAATTACCAGGTAAATTCACGCATTACCAGTTTGTAGTTCTTTAGTTTTCCAGATTTAGCTCTGCTAATTTCAGATAGCTTTCCAAGGCTTCCTTCTGAGAACCTGAAAGCTGCAACAATTTACAGTTTGAAAAAAAATCTTCTAAACCTTCACTAATCATTAAACTAAGAGAATATAATTTAAATGACTTAATTAGTTGTTGTGCTAGGTTCTTTGGTTATACTAACCCAAAATTAATTTGGGCTATGATTATCTTATTGCTTCAGGCTGTAAGGTGGCAGTTTGACAGTTCTAAATTCCTTGAAAACCCATTTTAAGTAACTTTTTCTTTCTGATTGCTGATTTTGTTATCTTCTGTAGCTACCCTGAAAGTTTAGAGTTTCTTTAGTGAGTGGGCCCAAAAAAACTTCTCTACAAAGCTTCTTATTTCTGCTAGTAAGATGCCTGCTAGTTCTGTAACTCAGAAATATTTGTTAGCACAAGGTATTATTGAACCAGCAGAAAGGCAGTATCTATTAGAAGGGTGCTACACTAAGTCACACTCCAGCAGTAGCTGTATTCTTACAAGTGTTGAAGACATTGTACCATGTCCAGGAACTGAAAATGGCATTCTAGTCATCTTAATCAATTCAAGGAATTAGTAAGTAACAGTAGTACAAATCAACATTAGTTTTAACCAGAAATACATTATAAATATTCATTGAAAGTACTAATGTAATAGACAGTTTACTACCAATAGGCAAGAGAATAGGTGCATTCTGTGGCAGTTGTAGAGATACGCTTGCCCCTTGGAATAACAGACTCAGCCTCCCAGGGAAGATCGGATCATCTCTGCTCAAATGAGTCTCCGCTCATAATGGTGGTGGTGGTGATATCAGAAAGAGATGAAGGATGCTGACTTGTTCAAAACGGGGACATGCATTTCCTTGAACTCACTTGAGATAATAAGATAGTGATGACCCGTATTATTCAGGATGAAAGACATAGAGCAAAGCAGAATTCTCACAAGTAGGGACTTAAGTGTTAAAAAATACAAGGCTCTATTGCAGCGTTGCAGTCGAAAGACAGGAAGGACTGAAATAAAGCAACAGCAGCTGATTTAAACATGAAGTCTGTAATGTCAAAGAATTTTCTTTCATATGACATTGAATTTATTCAAACTCTGACCTCTCTAAGAACTTGAGAACAGATGTGGTTTTAGATCACATATTTTACTGCCATT
>NW_010315704.1:81910-90118 GCF_000700745.2 Antrostomus carolinensis
TCTGAAGGCTTGTTCTGGATGACAGTGCTATTTTATTTGTACACAAACTACACTCTTCCTTATAAATATTCTCCTGGTCATTCCCAGGGCTTCCCTAGATGAAATACATGACATAGTGTTTTCCATACCAGTTAGAAAAGATGCAGAGAAAATCACAACCAGTATGAAATAGTGCCATTTGCTCTTCAGTAAATGATATGAACATTCATGAGAGGCTACTGGAAGCAAACACTGATAGAAGCCTTCCATAAGGTCAGTTCTAAAAAGATTTAATTTTTAGTTTTGGACAAATGCAATTAAAAGGGTTTTTTTCTGCTTTCCTTTGGAAAAGGTTCATATAGAAATCCTCCTAGAAGCCTAAGAAAATTTCAAGAAACCTCCATGTGCTGGCTTCTGACTCCAGAATTCTGTTTCAAATTCTCTCTACTCTTCTGCTCTATCTGTATGCAATCTGGATCTAGCTACTCTACTACAACCACCTGTGCTCCTCCCTGTACAGCTGTTGAAAAAATAAAATTATCAAAGCTATTTTCTGTAGTCTAAACAAGCCATTTCACATGATTTATTAATTGTGTCATTGGCAAATTAAGCATAAGCAATGTAATGGCAAAATTTACCAAGAAACTATTAAAAAATATTTATTCACTGGGCATGAAATTGTATACTTTGGCTTATAGTTTGTCCATATCTCATGGGAGTGCTTTTCTTCTCTTGCCATGTTAGTTGGTTCATTAGTACTTCCTATTCCCTAAAATTTATTGCTTTAGTATCCTTCTTTACCCTAGAAGTACACAAATTTTCCTCTAGTCATAAAAGGACCAAGTAAAATCCTATATGACATAGAGCTGCTAAATAGGATGATGAGGAAAGTGGAATGGGAGACTACTTAAAACTGTCGGCTAGACAACTTGTTTGGAGTGAAATTGATAAACTGTACTAGTTTAATGTATAAAGTAAGAACACTCAAAGGGCCCTTAAGCTGTAGTAATTAACATCAGGAAGCTGTTCTTGTCTGAGTACTTGCCATGGTATAATTTAACTTACAGCAACTTGCATAGCTACACAAAAGACTTGCCATGTTTGGCCTAGGGCTGCTAAGTACCATTCTACACCCACACACATTTAAAAAAAAACAAGGAAATCAGCAGCCAAGACACTCAACACTCGATGCACCATTTAAATACCATTAATCATTCCCCCTTTTCCTCTCTGCTTCTTCTGATCTTCTTCAACCCTCAAATCTATCTCAGTGTGGGAAACTAAGGTTGAGGCACCAGGGCATCTCTGCTGTGCCTGTGGCTGAGACACAAGGTTGCCTCTCGTCATCTTGCTTGGATCCTCCTTTTAAATTCCTATGTGTTACCCTGCAGGCTCTGCTCCAAGCTCCACCTAGCTCCCTGCCCTGTATTTCAGCTTTCTTCTTTCTGACTTTCAATGTCTGATCCTTCTCTGCCCTCTTCAATACAACTATTTATTTTGTTCTGTCTCTCGAGAGGCCTGAGCAGAGAAGAGTCTGTGCTGCCTGCATGGCCAGCTGGCTCAGATAGGGACAGCAGATGTGATAAGAGAAGACACACTGCAAGCAGGTAGGGAATGTGCTCTTTGCTTCTTCTGCATGTTGAAGATGCTGCATGCAATAGCTCAGGTTAGAGTGCAATGCATCTGCAGCCTTTGGGATCCTAAACTCATGTGTTAAGGCAATGATGAAATATTCTCTGTATTGCCAGGTCTCAAGTTTTCAGTTCAAGGAGTTTATCACACAGCTGTAAGGTCTAGAACAGCTTATACAATACACATTATATTTGGATTTGAAGAAGCCTGTGCCAGTCCACACAATTATCAAAGTTTTGTGTAGAGCTGTGGCAAATCATGGACAGGAGCCCTTTTCTTCTGGAGACCCATTAGGAGGCACAATGATGACCATGAGCAAAACCTGGATAACATCAAGTTTGAGCTCTCCTGAGCCAGTTGCTCTGCATGCCCTATTCCTCCCTAGATGTTTCATCAGGCAGCAATGCAAAGCATCATGCCAATAAAGTAGCATCAGAAAATTTCACCTACAATATGGAAATGGTAAAAAAATTACTCTTGGGCATATCAATACCTTTTTCCATCTCCTTCAATCTTTTCAATTTTGACAAGCAATATGTGTTGAAATGAAAAAAAGGTTTTTCCCATTAAAAACTGCAGTTTTGACAAACTGTAATTCTAATGAAAAACTATTTTGATGAAAACATTTTTAGCTAGCTCTGTTCCAGAGAGAATTGGACTTTTGACTGAGAGGAGAGTCTCACATGGGATAGTCCCATAGATACTGGAACAATGAATGTCCCATAAGCTTCTGTAAGACTAGCTGGTATTTGGATTTCCTCCAGTCTGTTAGAAAGACTGGATCCTATTTCTCAGTAAAGCAGTGATGAAATGACTGTGGTGTCAGCACCCTGAACTACCAACCTCATGACAATGCAGGTGCATTGTCTCTTTCAGGTCTGGAAAGTCTGAGGTTATACCATTTCACAAGGTACATGAGGAAACTCCATTCTAAATTTTTCCTTTTCTGCCAAAGACAGCATTGAATGAATCTGTGGAATTATGCCAAATTATTTTAATCCTTCAGATTAAATGAGAGATTGCTGGCTGAGTTAAACTGTCTCAGACAGATTTTGTTGTGCCTTGGATGTGCTGAAAGTCTGAGCAACGTGACCCAATGGAGAAAGGCAGGAGCTTTCACCATGGTTTCGGGGATGTTCCTCCCACAAGGTTATAAACATGCAAAGGCCTGTCATCCCTCCAAGTACCCACTTCCTTCACTGCCTTGAAAGCCAGACTGGTGGGGAAGCTGATGTGTTAATGTTTCTGCAAGGGAATGGTTGAACTCTCTGACTCCCAAAGCCCTGATTGCTATCAGCCGGGTCAGCAAGGCTGAAACGAAGGAGGCAAAGGGAGAAGGGCAACACGCTGCTTCTTCTGGTGACATTTAGGCGTATAGGCTGCTCTGTGGTACTGCTTTGAATATCACAGTCAACCTCCATCATAGAAAGAGACACAGTATGACAGCGCTGGTCAGACACAATTTCCTACGTTTACAGATACTAGAATCTGGATCTGGATGTGGTTTCAATAAGCAATTAAAACTTGGGGCATAACCTTAAGGCTCTGTGTTTCCTGGCCACTTTTAGATATTTCCAGACAATGAACTGGGCTTTTGCAAACCAGATCTTGAGGGCTAATCCTGAAGGCCTGTCTCTTACAGCATGTTTCTTAATGTTTTGCAGAGTGGGAGTTTGCCCTCATACTTACCCGTTTCTTTCTCTTGTACTACAGCCTTTTCAGAACCCTGAATTCATATTTGTAATCTGTTTTGAAGGCAGCTTGGGGGCAATTCTCTGCTTAGTTTTGCTCTGGTAGCCAAAAAGCTAGACCAAGAGGTTGTAGAAAAGGCATTTTTTTTCAGAAGGCTGCTTTGAGACCCAGATGTCCTCCTTCCTGCTTTCACGTGACTTTTCCTTCCCAGGGATGGTAAATGGATGGGACACCTGCTTGCCCCTCTGGAGTCCCCAGCTTTTAGCAGGCCCTCACTCAGCACATGGGCTTTGTCCCATACTTGGCTCCTGTAGCTGTGATTTTAAAGGTTGGGATCTGCAGTATCTAAGTCTTGTGGCTCTCTGGGAAGGGTTATCAAACTCAGCCTTACTTACTAAATAGTGTCTGCAGAAGGGAGCAGTACAGATACTTCAAACTTGGAGACAGATCTTAGGAGACAGCTGCTTGTATCTATGTGGATGGTTTATGTGTTATTTGACAAGGCAGCTAAATCCTCTACAAATAAACAGACCTCCTTTTTTTTAGCACTACTTTAACCCTTATCCTGCATGAGGAATTTATTTGATTAAAAACGCTTGACCTTTTTTTGCTTATATTGCTTTTTTTGCAACTCTAATGACTAGAGCAACTGTTTACGAAACCTGGCAGACAATCATGTTTTGACTATGGGTAGCTACAATTCATAACTGTTAGTTTTCCTGAAGAAGATTATGCTGAAATATCCCTACTTTTTGGTGAAAAGTTACCTTGCAGAAAATATATCATCATCAATTTCCTAGGATTAAAATCCTGAGCCTTTGGCTTGCTTAAAGTTTTTCTCCAGCCATGGAAGAAGAGACAAAGACTGTCTAAAGGCAGCAAAAGTCACCATCACAACAGCAAGGGATGAATGGAAAACAGCTGCATTTGGCAACAAACCAGGTCATGTCCCAATTAGTTTTTTTAGCATTTTACAGAAGCCATTCAGTCATCAATGAATTCAACATATCAAGATGTCTGGCAATCTTTAAGCACTTTTACAGAAACCTGTATGCCAACAGAGAATACACTAGAAACCCTTGCTACCCTTAGACATTGTTGCAGAAAGCTGTGTGCCTAGCGAGAACAAATAAAGGCTTCTTGTAACAGCAATCTCAATTTTCTTTACTGAGACTTCAGCTCCAAGCTGAGCTCCAGATGAACCACAGGGCAAAGATGTTCATTTTCTCTAGCAGCCTTCCCAGTGACAATTGTTCCTCTTTAGAAGAGTACTCTACAAGTTTTCTATTAACTCCTTTTCCCCCAGGTTGCTCTCTGTGTTACAGCTTTCTGTGATGTGTTGGGTTTGTGTATGTGTGGGGGTCGTTTTTGGTAGTGGGGGAAGGGGCCACCTTGTGAGAAGCTTCGCGAAAGCTCCCCTGGCTCCAAGGCAGACCCCTCCCAGCCCAGGCTGAGCTAATTAGCAATAGAGCAATGCTTCTGCAAATCCATATTTGTGAGGGGAAGGACTGTCTTGAAGGAAGAGACTGTCTTTTGGAGAGAACGTGGAGGAGAGGCCATTGATGTGAACAAAAGGACCATCGATCTAAACAAAGGAAGAGCTTCATTACCAGGAGGATGGAGGGGGAGGACAGAGAACCTCAACTCCATGCAGTTGAACCTCCCAGTTCAACTGCATGGAGTAGGAGAAGGCAAAGGAGGTTCTCTGCAGCCCACGGAGGTTCAACAACAGAGCAGATACCCATGCGTAGGCCATGGAGGACTCCATGCTGGAGCAGAAAAGCTGAGCCCAAGGGCAAATGTGACTGAAATTGAGAGTCCAGAGTCGCTCAACGTCAGAGGGGGGGTGGACCCCCAGAGCCGGGGGCGTGAGGAAGCATGCTGGACCAGAGGCCTGTCTGTAGCCCATGGATGTCCCCATGCCGGAACCAGGAACTGTGCCGGAGGAGGTCCGTGACTCCATGGGAAGCTTGCTCTGGAATATCTTGTTCCTGGACTTTCATGCCAGGAAGAGTGACAGAGGTGAACTGACTGAACAGAAGTCAGTTCTGGAGTCTCCTGTGCCACTGGTGGGGAGAAGGTAGAGAAATGGGGAGCAAAGTGATTTGAGCCCAGGAAGAAGGGAGGGGTGGGGGAAGGTGTCTTAAGATGTGGTTGTTATGTCTCACTGTGCTACTTGGATGATTGGTAACAAATTAAACTGATTTTTCTTCCCCAATTTGTGTCTGTTTTGCCCATGACCATAACTAGTGAGTGAGCCATCCCTGTCCTCATCCTAATCCCATGTGCCCTTTGTTGTGATTCCTTTCCCGTCTCACCGAGTGAGAGAGTGAGTGCAGGACTGCATGGTCCTACTGTGGTTTAAACCAGCACATGTGGGCTGAGGAACCCTCTCCATGTTTGGTCAGATAGGAGAGCATTACTCTTTCAGCTTGATAAAGGACACCTACTTGGAAAACTGAAAACTATGCTGAATAATTTGAACAACAGCATCTTATCTAAGGTTTACCCTGTCTACACACTAATACTGCTAGAATGAAGCAAACAAAATCAGACTAGATGCTGATAAAACTAATATAGAAACCTCAAGAGTCCCAAATTTACTTAATATCTAGAGCAGGAGGACATTTTTTAAGATAACAATAAAACTCTCCACTGAATTACCTAGGTCTGTTGAAAGAAGCAAATTTGCAAAAACCTGGTTAGATATATTATCTATAAAAACATCAATATTGAATGATTTTTGGGAATGGAAAAAAAGGTATAAAGACTATTGCTAGGTTACTTCTGTCTGACCCATTACAACGCAGCAAAAATCAGTATCAATTTCGTGCTTAACATTGCATGTAATCCCTCAGCGCAGCCTAGTGCAATGATGCTGGGCAAGTTTCCCGCCCTATGCTCTGGAAAAACTCTTACAAACCCTATTCAGAGGAACTGAGTACGAGTTAGCAAAGGATATTTCTGAGATGATGTGGACTTGACAAACTCTCAGTACTCCGAACTAGCACAACCACCCTTATCTTATTGCCTGGCTGTTATGTCTTTGTCACGCCTGCAGTTTCACCTCTTCTGTTAATGGATGACATACCCAGTAGTGAAAAGAGTTTTATGATCCTTGCATGGTTTGCACAACAGAAAACCTGTTAGCAGAGCTTCCTGAGTAACACTGTTCATTTATGCAGTGTTCAGCTTCTGTAAAACATGTCAGAGAGACAGGCAAAGAGTTCTTCTCATGACAGGGTATGATACTTTAGATGTGAAACAGGTAGCTGTGCGGTATTATGAGATTTGTAATATTTGGCTTTAATTTCCCGGTGTATTTGACCTGAAACCTATCATCACACACACTGATGCGTGGTGTGGTGCATACGGTTTCCCGGTATGGGAAATATATAGCTAAGGTAATATATGGATCAGTTGTTGAAAAGTTGGGAAACTCTGTGTGTGTGTACACGCAAATGTGTGCATGTTTGTATACAAATGTGAGTTTGACGTGCAAAGTTTTTGATTCCACAAAGTTTTAATTTCTTACCCATACGTGCAATGATGTTCACAATGTAAGATGGAACAGGCACTAAGCTGTGAATAACGCACTGAACTGTTCCAAAAAAATTAGGCTTTAGAATAAAGGCACCTTTAAAGAAATAAGTTTACTGGAAACTTAGGACAGTCACATTTTTTGTCCGTATTTCAGGTTTGGGGGTTTTTTGCAGCTTTTTATGGAAAAGCTCATGCCAATTATTTGCACTGTTGGAGCAGGCGTCCTAGACTACTGCCACAGACACCCCCGCAGAGGGTAGTGGCAGGCTGCCGTGGGGGCATGTACCCTCTCACAGGCCCACTAGCCCAGAAAAAGGCAAAAAGCCTGTGATAAAGCCTTGCACAATTCTAGCCTGTTCAGAAGCATATAATCTTCTTGTATTTTAAACTGGAAGACTCTTCTGGAGTCAAAACTTTTGGAAACATCCTCTTAATCAAAGAAGTAAGATCTAATCTTTAATTCTTCACCCTTTTCCCTTCTCCCTGCAGAACCAGTATGAAAAATGCCACTTATTTTTTGCAACTAAATTTAACTGCAATCATATATGAGCAGAGACAGATAGTTTTATTAAAAACAAAGTAGGATTGGCATCTCATGTAGTATTTCTTCATTGTAATCTTAGGCATTTTTGTATGACTGAAGGAAAGAGTTTCTAAACAAGGGGTTAAATTCAGGTTCTGGTGAAATCAAGAGGTAAATCCACACTCACGACAATGGCACCAGAATTTGCACCAAGTCTGCTCTACGAAGAGAAAGAAAACTCTTCAGCTCAAACATGTTTAAAACAGAGATTTAATTGACACACTGCCAGGACCTCTCTGGGAAATGAGGAGATTTTGATCATACTTGCAGAAACGTGTGGTTTAGAGCTATATGCTAATATCTGGATGACATTTATTGTCCTAGGTGAAATCCTGACACATTTAAAAACATTGGGTTTAGTGGGCTGCTTTCGAACTCTGTGCAATTTCTTGCAATCATACACTTTGGTGGGCTTTATCCCGGCACGACAGTGAGATGCCAAATGGCCCAGGTGGGATCTCTCGGAGCCAAACCAGCACTTCTCACCCACCAGCCCCTTTGCCTTGGGTCGAAGTGGAGTCGGGGGCGTGTAAACTGACACTGACAGACCTCCAGCTCCTCTGCATGGTTACGGCAATATTTTTGCTCTCAATTAAACTTTTAAGCGCTGCTTTAATTGGCCGTGAGGAGCTCCCCAGGCGCAACGTTTCGGCCCCAGCAGCTCTTCCCGCTGCCTCTCGTCGCTTCCCTGCCTGCCGGCCTCCACGGTGACAGGGAAGGGCTGGCGAACCCCGCTCCCTCGCGAAGCAGCGGGTTTTGGGCGGAGCGGCCCGGTCCCC
>NW_010315705.1:0-1090 GCF_000700745.2 Antrostomus carolinensis
AGTGCTTTGTCAGGAGGGGTCGGCGCTTCCCACTGCGGCCTCCTCCCTGCTGGGGAAGTGGCCTCCTCCTGGGCAGGGCAGGTCACCGGCCTGAGACAGAACAACAGAAAACCGAAACCCTGGGCAGGGGGGGAAAAACCCAAACAGAACAAACCCCACCTGAAATAGCCCGTGAAAAGCGTTATTCCATGGTTAATTAGCAAGATTCTGAAGTTCATGAATCACGGTGTCTAGCCGTTGCAGTGTCTTTGTTTGCTTAGCACGGGCTGGTGGCCGTGCTGCTGCAAGCGGCTGTCGGAAACCTCATCAGATGCTGCGTTAAATACTGCAGCTAGGTTGACACTCCGCCTTCAGAAGCATCTTTGTTATTTACATGCTGCTGTTACTGACTCCACTTATTTCGAAAATGACTTTATTGTCACAGAATCCAGCCTAATGAACGGTAGTAAAATATAACTGGGCTTCATTAATAACACAGACTTTTACTATTAGACAAGACCTATAGTCTCCATATGGCTACATGCCTGCCAGTCTGAGCTGGCAGAATTTTAGTATTAAGGTTCTGGATCTTTACTCCTCGTGTGCTGTTGGTTCCGCCCCTGTAGATGTGTAACACGTTTTCATATAGTCATACTTCATACTGCATTATTTAACATGTCAGCCACCACAGTGTAACATGCTGGCTGTGCCCTGTGGTTCCTGCACACCAAGGGAAACTTACACAAGGTTCTTCCACTCACTGTCTTTTCACTGGGAACTTAAGATGTTGCTTAAAATATCCTGTCTTTGTTTATCTCATGCCTGTTGCTGCTGATTATCTTCCTTCCTCTTCCAGAGTTTGAGATTACTTTTTCAGCAGAGATAACAATAGAATTTTCTAGAGGGAAGAAAAAAGAACAACAGTATGAATTCATGATTCAGTGCTTAACAAGATTTAAAGAAAATCCATTGGATGTTAATAGATTATGCAGATGATTTCTGAATTTCTCTTAGGTCTGGCTTATGAGGTTCATTATCCTTAGTTTGGGTTGGAAGTAATGAAAGTGGTGATCAGTTAGCTCCAGGTTTGTCAAATAGGTATCATTATATA
>NW_010315705.1:1113-11296 GCF_000700745.2 Antrostomus carolinensis
GTTTGTCAAATATGTCTTTATATATATATATATATATATATATATATGGTTAAAAACAAATTGAAACACTTACTGTAATGTGTTTTAGAAGCTAAATACTAATTTACTGTCAGTAGAAGGCACTTGCATAGATGTCTTCTGGTTTAATAGCAGTTATCTGGGGAGAGTGGATTTTCTGATTGACAGCCAGTCTTTTAACATAAGAGATTTGGAACTTCCAGCAGCATGTGGAGATCTTGTTTTCTCAGACAGTATTAAAACCAATATTGTTATTGAAACTTGTACATGGACTAGGTAGTATGAAGTAAATTACTGATTACAAATAAAGTAAACTAGAAGCCATATTTCTGAGTAATAAAAGCTGCTATGTGGTATCACTAGCTGCCTAGCCTGCCAACAGCTTTTGGATGGGTTCCTGTGGTGTTTAGTGCAGTGTTGTTCTGTGACCAGGCTTCTGGTGCTCAGGATCAAAAATATAACACCCTGAAGCTATATCTCATGTGAAAAGCCAAATTAAGTCAGAGCAGGACGAGTCCACTGTAATGTGTCCAGTCAGAGTGCGTCCCCCAATTGGGAGTAACCTTCTGCACCGAAATCACTGCATTGCAGCACAACTGCCCGCATCCCCAGCAATTACATCATCTGTGATACATTGTCTGTGGTAATGCCCGAGTACTTCCCATGGCTTGGGTTTTTGTTTTGTTGGGAGGTTTTTTTATTCAGAGGCTTAATGTCCAAATCACTTTTAAAGAAAAATTCTGAAAATGCAAAGCAACCTGTAAAAGAAAAAAAGCAGCTGTTTAATGTTCTCACTTAAATGTAGTTATCCTACGTTTATATGATATAACTGCCTATGTCTACAAATAAATGCATATTCTGTATTGCAGATTTATCTCTGCTTCACAAGCAGAATGTGGGTTAGAATTTGCTTGTTGCAATGTTTTATCTTTTTTTTTATAGCAACCTAAAAAAGTCAATAGAGTTATATTAACAATAATAAACCCACCCTGAATTTGAGGGATACTGCAAAGCTAAATTTAATGTAAGCTATTTTGCATAATAAGTTGGTGTAGAAATGATAAGTTAGAAAATAATCTGGTAATAGCAGAAGACGGTTGAGAGAGAGTGGAGAAATAAAATATTTCTTACATAGTGTATTTTTTGCAGAGGATGTGGGAGATGAAGGAGAAGAGGAAAAAGAGTTCATTTCCTACACTATCAGCACTGACATTCATTATGGAATAAAATCAAACAGGTGAGTTAGTAAAATAGATTTTGACATTTCTATTAATGTAAAACCTTCACAAGCAGATTTACTTAGTTTATGTACAGATTTACCTCCAATTTACCTAGTGCTTTATGTGGTGTTTTTATCCAGGTAAGGCAGTAGCTTTTCAAGGTGGAGGCTTTGGTAAAACAAGGGTGTGTCATGAGGCTGAAAGGAATGGATTTAGGACTTCTAGCTCTGAGGTTAAAGGAACAAGTCTTATTAATTGGGCGTACATGCAGATGTAACAGACACACAGCTTGGTTTCTGTAGTCTTCAGTTATGTTTGACTCTTATGTATTTGTCACTTACCTTAATGCATATTTGACTGTGAGGCTTTGTAAGGAGTGTGCCTCTTCAGCGTGCCCATACTGCAGAGTCCTTATTGATAGCTACGTTTGTCTGATTACTGAAGTATGAAGAAGTATTTATTAGAAGACTTGTGTTCAAGTATCTTGGAAGAAAGATTATAAAGTATGATATATGGTGGTCGGTGTGTTCAACCAGGTAACAAGTGACAGGACAAAAGGAAATGGCCTCAAGTTGCACCAGGGGAAGTTTAGATTGGACATTAGGAAGAATTTCTTTCCTGAAAGGGTTCTCAGGCATTAGAAGGGTTGCCAAGGGCAGTGGTGGAGTCCCCATCCCTGGAGGGATTGAAGAGTCGTGTAGACATAGTGCTGAGGGACATGGGTTAGGTTAGGTGTTAGGTTAATGATTGGACTTGATGATCTTAAAGGTCTTTTCCAGTCTAGGCAATTCTGTGATACTGTGGTGATGCAGATCAGCATTTGACTCCTGTGACCTAAACTTGCAGTCAGATTAAAACTGTTGTGTCACTTAAGTTTTGAGTGTTTAGTTGGTAACTCTCTGCTCTGTTCTGCAGCCTGGCGTTCATTAAGCGTACACCAGTGATTGATGCCGACAAACCAGTATCCTCCCAGCTGAGAGTGCTCACTCTCAGTGAAGATTCTCCGTATGAAACATTACACTAAAATTAGCAATGCTGTTGCTCCCTTTTTCAAGTCCTACATCAGAGAATCTGGCAAAGCAGACAGGTAATTCAGTATAAACATTGCACTTCTTTGCTAATGAATTAAAGTAAATATTTAAGTAAAAAAATAACAATGACTGTTCAAAGCAAGTCATGTGAAATTGTTTAAGCACACAGTAGCATACGATGCTGTTGCTGACTCTGGGGAAGTCACTCAGATGGCTTAAATGTATGGTTTTTGTTTGGCTTCTTGTATGGAAACACCTGTGCTTTTTCAGGGATGGAGATAAGATGGCTCCTTCCGTTGAGAAAAAGATTGCAGAACTTGAAATGGGCCTCTTGCATCTGCAGCAGAATATTGAAATTCCAGAGATTAGTCTGCCAATTCACGCAACCATTACTAACGTTGCCAAGCAGTGTTATGAACGCGGAGAAAAACCAAAGGTTACGGATTTTGGGGAGAAGGCTGAGGATCCGTTATTCCTAAATCAGCTACAATCTGGAGTCAACCGCTGGATTAGAGAGATACAAAAGGTAAAAAAAAACAGCTAAAGTACTAGACTAATGCAGCAAGAACTCCCATGTAGTACTGTGTTTCTTCACGTTTCAACTTGGTAAAATACTGTTCCACGTAGGATACTCTGAAAATCTGAGACCAGTTTTCTGAGTCACTAGAGCCACTAGTTTAACTAAATCTCATTTAAGACGAGACTAAGCCTTGTCTAAATTTAGAGTCTAGTGTAAATTGTTCTGCAAATAGCTGAGAGCATGACTGTTCTTTCCCTGTTGTAATAGACTCAAGTGACTGGCAGTAACCTTGTGAATTCTTCACATCTTTACAGCTGATTGAGATAAACCGGTCTTGTTGTTTCGTTTTGTTATTTCCCAGGTGCATCCACAACCACTTCAGAACAGTTACTCCAATCCTATCTTGTAATCTCTTGTACTCCTGCCTGTTACTTTTCAAAAAACTCTGCTGTTCTCCTGTCACTCAGAAACAGCATCTCAGATACTACTCTGGCTTTTTTTCCTCCATGGGCACAGTAAACGCCTATGGCTCATGGAACAGTGGTACCCTTTCTTACTCCAGAGCATAAAACATTTGTTTTCTTGCCTGGCTCATCTGTCGTTAACCAGAATACAGACACTGATCAGGAAAGTGGACAGGTGGCCTTTTTAGGCTTTGCTGAAGATACTAAGGTCCTAAAACAGACCTTCAGGGCCAAGGGAATTAAACTTTGACTCTTCCTACACTTCTCACAGATTGAGTACCAAAACTGACTGAGGTTGGGTTATTAAAACCTACTAGATGTGATGTGTTTCAATTATATTTAGTAATAGAGCAAGTTTTTACAGTTGAAGCATATAAATTAAATGCTTTTCTTCCTCCCTTCTCTTTCTCTCTATTTCTTTTAAGGTGACCAAATTAGATCGAGATCCTGCATCAGGCACTGCATTACAGGAGATAAGCTTCTGGTTAAATTTGGAACGGGCTCTGTATCGCATTCAGGAAAAACGTGAAAGTCCAGAAGTTCTTCTGACTCTGGATATTCTAAAACATGGCAAACGTTTTCATGCAACTGTCAGCTTCGATACAGACACAGGTAAAATGTCTGTGCAATAAATTTTTTCCCAAATGTCCTACGGAACTTAAGCTGTTATGAAACTTGAACACTGTGGTACAAAGAACAATGCTGTTTAGAGTAACTCTGGTCTAGTTAAAGCTACAGATTTGATTAATGAAATTAAAAGTTATATTCAAAATCTTGTGTATTACATTTAGGTCTAAAACAGGCTCTGGAAACTGTGAATGACTATAATCCACTGATGAAAGACTTCCCACTGAATGACTTGCTCTCTGCTACTGAGCTGGACAAAATAAGGCAGGCCCTTGTTGCAATATTTACCCATTTGAGAAAAATCAGAAACACAAAATACCCAATCCAAAGGGCATTGCGTTTAGTGGAGGCTATTTCAAGAGATCTGAGCTCTCAGCTACTTAAAGTGTTGGGAACCCGAAAACTGATGCATGTTGCCTATGAAGAATTTGAAAAGGTATGTTCATGGTTTTTTGGCACTGGCAGCTCTGTTTTTGCATTGTGGCAATGAGGGCTGTTATTTTTGTGTTGAATAGTGACTTTCAGGAAGCATTTTGTTTGGGAGCTGAAGTTCCTATTCTGAAACTCTCTTCAGGTAATGGTTGCATGCTTTGAAGTATTCCAAACCTGGGATGATGAATATGAGAAGCTCCAAGTTCTGCTGAGAGATATTGTGAAAAGAAAAAGGGAAGAGAACCTGAAGATGGTGTGGCGTATCAATCCTGCTCACAGGAAACTCCAAGGTCGTCTTGATCAAATGAGGAAATTCAGGCGTCAGCATGAGCAGCTGAGAGCAGTTATTGTGAGAGTCTTGCGACCTCAGGTAATATTCTTAGTTGTCATCAGACAGAAAATCTGTGTGGCTTCTTCAGGAGCATTCAGCTTTAGGAGTGTTCACTGTTACATTAGTTCTGTGTTGGTAACTTTTTAAAGTAACATTCAGTTTCACTGTCTGTATCCGAAAACAGTCTAGTTGTTAACCCTTGCTGATAGGCTTAACTTTAATTCTGACACACTACATGATCATGCTCATGTTAATAGACACAGCAAGTCCAGACTTAACATAGAGGAGACTAATAAGTGTGTAAATACTTGAGCTTGGCTAAATCACAGTGGAAAATGAGATTATGCTGCACAGTAGTGGAAGGTTGTAAAGTAACTGTATTACCCCATTCCTAGTGGAACTTAAATCTGAAACATGACTGAAAGATTGTTAAGGATTTGGTATTAATTTGTAGGGGTTTTGCAGTGCTTGTTAGAACAGATTGTGCTTAGCTATTTGTCAGTAAATTTTGAAGCATGGAACTCACTAAACTGTGATTTTAATGCAGGTAACTGCTGTTGCCCAGCAAAATCAAGGAGAGGTGCCTGAACCACAGGATATGAAAGTAGCAGAAGTCCTTTTTGATGCTGCAGATGCTAATGCAATTGAAGAAGTCAATCTTGCTTATGAGAATGTTAAGGAAGTAGATGGGTTAGACGTTTCCAAAGAAGGAACAGAAGCCTGGGAGGCAGCAATGAAGCGGTACGATGAAAGAATTGATAGAGTTGAAACAAGAATAACTGCCCGTTTGAGAGACCAGCTTGGTACAGCGAAGAACGCCAACGAAATGTTCAGAATCTTCTCTCGGTTTAATGCCTTGTTTGTCAGACCTCACATTCGTGGTGCCATTCGTGAGTATCAAACACAATTGATCCAGCGCGTTAAAGATGATATTGAGTCTCTTCATGACAAATTTAAAGTACAGTACCCACAGAGCCAGGCTTGTAAAATGAGTCATGTTCGTGACTTGCCTCCTGTGTCTGGGTCTATAATTTGGGCAAAACAGATTGACAGACAGCTCACCGCTTACATGAAGCGTGTTGAGGATGTCCTTGGCAAAGGCTGGGAGAACCACGTAGAAGGTCAGAAGCTAAAGCAGGATGGAGATAGCTTTCGCATGAAGCTCAACACTCAGGAGATCTTCGATGACTGGGCAAGAAAAGTTCAGCAGCGCAATCTTGGTGTGTCTGGTCGTATTTTTACCATTGAAAGCACTCGTGTTAGAGGTCGAACTGGAAATGTCCTGAAACTGAAAGTCAACTTCCTGCCAGAAATAATTACACTTTCAAAAGAAGTCCGAAACCTGAAGTGGCTTGGTTTCCGCGTTCCACTAGCAATTGTCAACAAAGCTCACCAAGCGAACCAGCTCTATCCGTTTGCTATTTCTCTCATTGAAAGTGTCCGTACATATGAACGAACATGTGAGAAAGTAGAGGAGCGTAATACTATCTCACTTCTGGTTGCTGGCTTGAAGAAGGAGGTGCAGGCATTGATTGCAGAGGGAATTGCACTCGTGTGGGAATCATACAAACTTGATCCATACGTACAGCGCTTAGCCGAGACTGTCTTCAGTTTCCAGGAAAAGGTTAGTTTTATCTTTCAAATTCTGCAGAATTTTTACCTTTATACTTCAGTAGTGTGTGGTTAACCAAAAGTGGAATCGCATAGCTGATGACCTGTTCTGTAGCTCTTATGTTAAGTAATTGATTGGGTTGGCACAAATTGGCCAGCTGAATGGATCTTTTAGTACTGCTAAAATTGGTAGACTTGCTGCATCCAAATAGAGAAGTGACTAACCGTTACTGCATAGTTATTGTTGCCTCCATCTAACCGGTCAAACTAAACATCTCGTTTTTCCTAAACCATTTTAGGTGGATGACTTGCTCATTATTGAAGAGAAAATAGACCTGGAAGTGAGATCATTGGAAACATGCATGTATGATCACAAGACTTTCTCTGAAATCTTGAACAGGGTTCAGAAAGCTGTGGATGACTTAAATCTTCATTCATATTCAAATTTGCCAATCTGGGTCAACAAGTTGGATATGGAGGTAGGTTTGAGATCAAGGAGTAGTATATATTTAGAAGACACATTTTAATCAGGTGCAAAATGTTTTTTGATTATGCTCTTCATAGTCACCAGGGGAAATTCTGTCTCCTCATTCTCTGAAAATTTCAGTGCATTTTTTGGTATGCAGAATATGCAAGACCTCTTTGATTTTAGACTTTTGGGATCAGTTAATTCAAGGGCAGTTTTGTCATTTGAAGAAAGAAGTTTGATACAGCTTGACTGTCTGGAAGGTGCTGGGGAGCAAGGTGGATAAAGGGTGGTGAAGATTTGCTATGCTGGTAGCAAAGTCTTATTGTCTTCATATTGTTTGGTTTTGCCTGTTGAGTTAAGTTTCAGGTAATTGGACACTAGGCCAACTTCTAAGCAGTTAAAATTTTTTAATTCCATTGCAGTCCACAAGGACAGGAAAAGCTTTGAATTGATATTCATTGAAAATTTAAAAGAACTCTCAAACCCCTTCAGTGGCTTTGTAAGGAGCACTTGGTTCTTTGAGATGCCATAGTATTCTTGGTGTCAGAAAATACTGATAGTGGGGATCTTTATGCAGTGAATATGCAGCTTTTTCCTCCTATGTGGCTTATTTTCTTCAGATTGAAAGAATCCTGGGTGTTCGTTTGCAAGCTGGACTGAGGGCCTGGACCCAAGTTCTTCTTGGACAAGCAGATGACAAAGCAGAAGTTGACATGGATACAGACGCTCCTCAAGTGAGCCATAAGCCCGGTGGAGAACCCAAGATCAAAGTAAGTTTTGTTGTGGGTTTTTTTGCTTGTGTTTTTTTCCCCTCATTGTCAGTTACCTAATGCAGGAATTCTATCTGAGGCTTTTATGGAAGATAAATATTTCTTCTGCATCTGGTTTTGGAGGAGTACTTGCCTCCTCCCATTTAAGCGCAAGCTGATTTTTCAAAAGTGTGTGTTACTTTTTGAAGTCCAGAATTCTTGTCCACGTGTAGTAGTGTCTGCCAGTAAAACTTGAGTGTGTTTATTGTTTCTGCAGAACATTGTACATGAACTAAGAATAACCAACCAGGTGATATACTTGAATCCACCAATCGAAGAGTGTAGATACAAACTTTATCAAGAAATGTTTTCTTGGAAGATGGTAATCCTATCACTTCCAAGAATTCAAAGTCAGAGATATCAGGTAAGTGTAATGAAGCTGTATCTAAGTCTGAGCAATTATTTTTATTTTGCAATTAATTGTGCTCGATATCTTGTGTGTTGCTCTAGAACTGAGTCTGAGTGCCTTAGAAATTCATGTGTATCACATGTACAATTGTGGTTCATAGGTCGGAGTGCATTATGAGCTGTCTGAGGAAGAGAAATTCTATCGTAATGCCTTGACAAGGATGCCTGATGGCCCTGCAGCTCTGGAGGAGTCATACTCTGCTGTTATGGGAATTGTGACTGAAGTGGAGCAGTATGTCAAGGTAGGAGGCTGACACCATGTGTCGACGCTACAGCTAAAATGAACGTGGACTTTTCGCTCAGTTTTCCTGAGGGGTGGGGGAGAACAGTCTTTTGGAATATACTGGAGAATTTCTGAACATTGTTTGGTGAAATACCTCAACTAGGTTTGGCTGCAGTACCAGTGTCTGTGGGATATGCAGGCTGAAAACATATACAACCGTCTTGGAGAAGACCTGAATAAGTGGCAAGCCCTTTTAGTTCAGATAAGAAAGGCAAGAGGAACATTTGACAATGCAGAAACCAGAAAGGAATTTGGACCTGTTGTCATAGACTATGGCAAGGTAAGAAATTGTAACTATTGTTTGTGATAAATGCATTAAATTTCAGAATGGGCATATAACAGAAAATAACAAGGTCAACGAGTTACAATTATGTACCTTTATTCGATTGTAGGTACAATCAAAGGTGAATTTGAAATATGACTCCTGGCACAAGGAAGTGCTCAGCAAATTTGGCCAAATGCTTGGTCAGAATATGACAGAGTTCCATTCACAAATTTCTAAGGTAAGCCAAGTACAAGCTCCAGTTTTTCACTTTCAGATCAATTGTTCTAGACTTCTAAAACACTGATCTGTGCCCCAAACAGTCCCGTCAAGAACTGGAGCAGCATTCAGTGGATACTGCCAGCACATCAGATGCGGTGACTTTCATCACGTATGTGCAGTCCCTGAAACGTAAAATCAAGCAGTTTGAAAAGCAGGTTGAGGTATGTTGTCTTCCTTGTGATTCTTACTTCTGGACATCTTAGGCTTAGCTCTTAAGATGCAGCTTCATGATATTAAAGTTCTCTTGAGAATAGACTTGAACTTCATATCCTGAGGAATCCTGTGAGCTCTACAGCCAGAGCTTGTTAAAATACGTTGAGTGTTTAGCCTTGTGATTTAAGTTAGTTTTGTCTTCTTAACTTAAAATCACTCTCTGTTGTAGCTTTATCGCAATGGTCAGCGCTTGCTTGAGAAGCAAAGGTTCCAATTTCCATCCTCTTGGCTGTACATTGACAACATTGAAGGAGAATGGGGTGCCTTTAATGACATCATGCGTAGAAAGGATTCTGCCATTCAACAACAAGTAGCAAATTTGCAGATGAAGATAGTTCAAGAGGATCGTGCAGTGGAGAGCCGAACGACTGACTTGCTAACAGACTGGGAGAAAACAAAGCCTGTAACAGTAAGTAGTGATGATTAATACTCATTCAGCAAATGATGTGGATTCTCTGCATTCAACAAGAAGTAGGCAGTTTATTTTTACGTGGGAGGGGTTTTTTTCAATTTTCTAATTTAAGATTATGATAAAAGTCCTTTTGAGGGTTCTATAATAACTTGCCAGTGTATTGATTTGGGGGGGCAGTGGCAGAGGGAAATTAACCCTTAAAACATGTCTTTCTCAGGTGCAGAAAGCAAGATGACTTCAGTTACAGAGCTTTGGCTGATATGTCAGGGATATGTCAGAGGCATGCGTGTAGGAGGATTCAGAAGCAAGCTGATGGGGGTTTTTTAGGGCTTTTGTGGGGGTTTTTTTGTTTTGTTTTGTTTTTTCCTCTCTGAATTGATATTTATTAAAGCCAAAAACTGCATGTAAAAGTGGGATGAGACTTACACTGAATGGGTATGTAGCCCTATTGTTAGCAAACTGGAAATGAAAAAATAATGAGACATGCCAGCATTCAGTATTTAGTCCTTGCTTTTTTACTTAGCTTCAACTTCATTGTAGAGGTTTTGGGTTAATATATCCCATGCAAACTTTAGGGAAACCTGCGACCAGAAGAGGCTCTTCAAGCTCTTACCATTTACGAAGGCAAATTCGGTAGACTGAAGGATGATCGTGAGAAGTGTGCAAAGGCCAAGGAAGCTCTGGAACTAACAGATACAGGACTACTCAGTGGCAGTGAAGAGCGTGTCCAGGTACAAGCTGCTCACCCAACTTCTTGTCAGTTTCAGATGACAATGTTTCTGTTCCATCTC
>NW_010315705.1:11319-12353 GCF_000700745.2 Antrostomus carolinensis
AATGTACTAGTTGTCAAGACATGATCCAGTCATTCAGTTCTAACCTTGAGACAGTGTTTGTGATCTCTTCCTAAACTGTCTTATTCTTTCAAAGCTGTTATGTGACCGTAGATCGTCTGGGTCACTTGCTTATTGCAGTTCTGTTGAATTGGCAAGTTATGTGAAGCTATGTTAAAAGTTTTTTATTTAACTCCTCCACACTAATGACTTTGAAGAAATTAGGAATAACTGTTGATGTTTGATATGTTCTTTACTATAGGTAGCCCTTGAAGAGTTGCAGGATCTCAAAGGTGTCTGGTCTGAACTCTCCAAGGTCTGGGAACAGATTGATCAAATGAAAGAACAACCCTGGGTTTCAGTACAGCCTCGCAAGGTATCTCACTTCTGTATACGTAAACAATGTAACTGCTGCAAGTATATGCAAACAAAGAATTAGACTTCCTGAGATAGACATACTCAATTGTAACGTTTCAGATAGCTTTCAGTGTTTAGGTACATGTATCAGTGTATCATGAGCCTGTTTCTTCTCATGCTGTGGTTAAAAAAAATTCACATGGTTTGTCACAATGTAAATAATTTTGTAGGGGACTTAAACAATTCCAGTAGTTTTGAAATTGAGATTGGACTGATTGCATCTACAGAGAAGAAACTGTGCTGTTTTTAAATAGGCTGTTGGAACTCAGTAGGGAACCTTCATTACATGGTTGGATGAACAGTATCAGTTTTACTTCAGTGCTCAGGGGGTAGAGAGCAATAGCCATAAACTGCCTGCGAGAATACTATTTTATAAATCTTAATCAGATCAATAAAATGGCATTCCCAGCTATAGAGTAACTACATCTTATGCAAATACATGTAACACAGGAAGAGCTATACTGTAGATAACATCTCATTAGAGAGAGGTTTCTGTAAAAATATGTGGACAACTGTAAACTCCTACAGCTATGCGCACAGCACTTGCAGGGAATGGTTTCATTGCTTTTATGTTATTGACAGCTTCGACAAAACTTGGATGGTATGCTGAACCAAATGAA
>NW_010315705.1:12377-14538 GCF_000700745.2 Antrostomus carolinensis
CTCCTATGAGTACGTTCAGAGACTTCTGAAGGGCTACATGAAGGTAAGTTATACTGGTATCTAAAATTGCATGTTTTATAGTTCAAGTTCAAGGAGGTAACTTGTTTTCTTGTCTTCTGTAGATAAACATGTTAGTTATTGAACTGAAATCTGAAGCACTTAAAGATCGTCACTGGAAGCAGCTGATGAAGAGGCTTCACGTTAATTGGGTTGTGTCAGAATTGACCCTGGGTCAGATCTGGGATGTCGATTTACAGAGAAATGAAGCAATCGTCAAAGATGTGCTGCTCGTGGCTCAGGGAGAGATGGCTTTGGAAGAGTTCTTGAAACAGGCTAGTATCAGCTCTGTGTATATGCATGTCATAGCAAGTCAAAGCTTTGCTGTCAGGTAGCTGACATTTGTATAGTAATCTTGTCAGTCTAAGCTGTTGCTTCAAGTGCTGAGACTCCATACTGTTTTGGGGAACAGCTTAAAGCTGTGTAAGCTTCCTCTGATGAAACTTACATTATTTGGGAAAAGCAGTCCTTGATAATGACTACAATGATCCCACCTTGTTTAAGTTTTACTTAACTGCATCATATTCTCAATATTTTTAACAAAAGCTTGAGCATAAACACAGAATCCTTGAGTAAAAAAAGTAAAATCTGATTACTGTAATATATTTTTACTTTGTAGCTATGTTGGAGCAGAAATGATTGATGTCATATCTTAAACATTTTTTTTCTTCAGATAAGAGAAGTGTGGAACACCTACGAACTGGACTTGGTCAATTACCAGAACAAATGTCGTTTGATTCGTGGATGGGATGACCTTTTCAACAAAGTAAAAGAGCACATTAACAGTGTGTCTGCTATGAAGCTGTCGCCATACTACAAGGTAGCATGGAGAACAAAACTAAAGAGTCTTCATTTAATTCTGCCTTCCTCTCTTGTTTAGTGTATATATTTGTCAGCAGGGACTATATTAACCATAAATTGGCAGACAGTTAGTTGCAAATGCATACTTTGTAACTCTCAAGCAACTGTTTCCACTAATAATTATTAGCAGTCAAACTCCTGATACTGTTAAAATGAGTATTAATGCAGTGTTTAACCTTCAGGTGTTTGAGGAAGATGCCCTTAGCTGGGAAGATAAGCTGAACCGTATCATGGCACTCTTTGATGTCTGGATAGATGTCCAAAGGCGCTGGGTCTACCTGGAGGGTATCTTTACTGGTAGCGCAGACATCAAGCACTTGCTGCCTGTGGAGACCCAGCGATTCCAGAGGTAACTTTTTAATTGCTTTGTTCTTTTCTTGCCTCCCTTGGGGGCACCCCGTGGACAGGTCTGCAACGTCATGACTTCTGTGTAACATTCTTAAGTTGAGATACTAACTGTATTCTTACCTGGTCCAGCTGGATTACAGCCCAACTGTAGAAACAAGTTCATCAAGCAAACAAATGGGGCAATAGGCGCACATAGACAACTGTGACAGAAACAGGTTTATAATAAACAGGCTGATGGACAATTGGTGATTTGTCATCATCAAAGATGATTTGGTTTTGGGTGATTTTTTTCTTGTTAGTTCCAGTGAGCTACCTCGAGGATTTTTCTGGTGCTGTGGCTGCTACAAGCAGGCTAGTTTCTGTAGCTGCAGCCTCTAGTCTCACACTTCAAACTTCATTTTCTTCCTCTTCTTTAAGTTGCTCTGGTCATCCTTACTCATTCCACACACTTACAGTCAGATCAAAGAATCAGATTTATGCATCTCTTTGGGAAGTGAAGGTAAAGTAGACCTTCAGCAGTGGAACTGATAGACTGAACATCACAAAGAAGTTAGATTTTGTTGGTTGTGACTTGAGATAGATGAAGAGCTATTTTGGGAATTTAGCCTTGTGTTCCCTAGAGCAGCCAGAACAGTTAGAGAGGCAGTGGTCATTTAGAGACAAAAATTTTGGTGTTATGAAGGCCTGTGGTTGCTACGTTCACACTAATGTACTGTGTTATTTTACTTGCAGCATCAGCACTGAATTTTTGGCACTCATGAAAAAGGTGTCCAAATCTCCACTTGTGATGGATGTTCTTAACATTCAGGGTGTGCAGAGGTCATTGGAGAGACTGGCAGACTTGCTTGGGAAGATACAGAAAGCACTGGGAGAGTACTTGGAAAGGGAGAGGTCC
>NW_010315705.1:14560-24919 GCF_000700745.2 Antrostomus carolinensis
ACTCTTGAAGTAATTTGATGTTTCTGTGCAGGAATTGGTGTACTGTTCTGTGAAGCCTCTGCCAATTTCTATGTGTTGCATATATGTAAGATGTTATGACCATGTAAATCTGTGTTGTTTAAATACAGAATTCAGTTATAGCTGCTTCTCAGGAAGTGAGACTGAAATTTCCCTTACTTGCTCATCTGTGACTGGTTGTAGGATTCAGATACTGCTTAAGGAACCATTGCAACTGATTTCTGTAAACTTAAAGGTTCTATTTGAACTGCTTAATTCTGGCATTTGATTGAAGGACAGTGTCTAAACTGTCACAATCCAGTATTTAAGTCATTGGTTCTGACTTACCTGTAGTCATTTAGTTTGTCATTTAGCATGAGAGATTAAGGGTGAGGGAGATACTCAGTGGGAGTTCTCCTTGCCTACTAGACTTAATTCAGTCCCAAGCTCTACTGTGGGTATTTCAGGGATGGATAGGTAAAGAAAATGACCCACGGTATGGAGCATGTTTACACTTTTGCATGGTACAGACCACGTGAACTGAGAATCTTAGAACTAAAGTATAACTTCTAGCAAATTTATGGTTCATACACTCTTGCAGTGTTGGAAAATGAACGTCATTTACTCCTGTAGTGGCCATCTATGAAGCATAAATAAATGAAAAGTGATAGTTGGAGTTCTCATACAGATCTAATTTTATGTAATTACTAGGTTTTATTTTGTTGGTGATGAAGACTTGCTTGAAATCATTGGAAACAGCAAAAATGTTGCTAAGCTGCAGAAACATTTCAAGAAGATGTTTGCTGGTGTTTCTAGCATTATTCTCAATGAAGATAATTCTGTGGTTCTTGGGATATCCTCACGTGAAGGAGAGGAGGTATGACTGCAGTGTTTCTTTCTAAATAAAATTCTGAAAATAAGTGAATGTGGGCTGACTTAAACCTAATTCTTGCAGGTGCTGTTCAAAACACCTGTCTCCATCACAGAACATCCCAAGATCAATGAGTGGCTCACTCTTGTTGAGAAGGAAATGAGAGTGACCCTCGCTAAATTGCTTGCAGAATCTGTCACTGAAGTAGAAATCTTTGGAAAAGCAACTTCAATTGATCCAGCGGTCTACATCTCTTGGATTGATAAATACCAGGTATTAATATGGAACACTTAAGCATACTACAGCTTGGTTACTTCAGTGAGGAAAACTATCTGATGAGGATTTTTGTTGCACAGGCTCAGCTTGTTGTCCTGTCAGCCCAGATTGCGTGGTCTGAGAATGTCGAGTCAGCCCTCAATGGTATGGGTGGAGTTGGAGACAACAGTCCTCTCCACTCTGTGCTAGCTAATGTTGAGGTCACACTCAATGTCCTAGCAGATTCTGTGCTGATGGAACAGCCACCTCTTCGCAGAAGGAAACTGGAGCACTTGGTAAGTAAAAACCTTTTCTCTTCTGGGTTTGCAGGTGATGATTTTTAAAAGTTTAATGAAAGATTGATTAGTATTAGTCTTAAGACTAATTTTTCCTTTCAGAAAATGTTTTATGCAATTTAAGCAACTCCATTAAGCCCTGATCTGATCCTGTAGGTCACAGTAGATTTTCACTCTAGTCAGCTTAATGCACGATAACATATTATAGACTAGCTCACTGAATTGATCTTCAAGCTAGCTCTTCCAAATATGTAGGTTACTGATTTCTTCATTCAAAAGTAAAATATCTCATTAAGCTATTTATTATTGTAATTATTATATACTTTTGTTTGTAGATAAGGTTTGGGAATGGTGGGAGGAGTTAAAATCATCCTGGGTTATTTCTGTAGATTTTTAGAGGGAGATGCCTGGTTTGTTTTAGGAGGACTTGTCTTCATACTTCCTGGCAAGTAAAATTTGTAGTTCAGTAGTGTAATGGTTAACAGACTAACTGGGCTGGAGTGCTTTGCTGGAAGCTAGGGAAGTCCTTAACAAGTGCAGTTAACATTGTTAGATTTGTCTTTATAGCAACAGATTTTAAGGCAGAGACTGTTGGTTGGTCATGACTTCTAAGTGATGACTTCATGACTTCTAATTTACTATGCTAGTCCTGGCTTTATTAGCAATGGCTTGTATTGCTGTGCTCTAAGGAGTTACTTCCTTCTCCAGATCACTGAGTTGGTGCACCAGAGAGATGTCACAAGATCACTGATCAAAAGCAAGATCGACAACTCCAAATCCTTTGAGTGGCTCAGCCAAATGCGGTTCTACTTTGACCCAAAGCAGACAGATGTGTTGCAGCAGCTGTCCATTCAGATGGCAAATGCCAAGTTCAACTACGGTTTTGAGTACCTTGGTGTTCAGGATAAGCTAGTACAGACTCCTCTTACTGACCGCTGTTACCTGACAATGACACAAGCCCTGGAGGCAAGACTTGGAGGATCACCATTTGGTAAGTTTACACTGAAGTATAATAAATACTTGAGACAAATATGTAAACTCTTATCTCTAATACAGAGGTTTTAATGTAAACATGCA
This sequence comes from Antrostomus carolinensis, assembly GCF_000700745.2. Lineage (NCBI taxonomy): Eukaryota > Metazoa > Chordata > Aves > Caprimulgiformes > Caprimulgidae > Antrostomus > Antrostomus carolinensis. The sequence goes on from NW_010315705.1 coordinate 17,057, forward strand.
GAACACATAACTAAGATGTTGAAGAACAAAACAGTCTTTTGGGGGAAGTTGTAACAGTTTTAGGTTTCACTGAACCCTCTTGTCAGGGACCAACAGAATCATCATGCTGGCAGATTACACGAGTAGGCAGTGGCACCTCAGACAGTAAACACTAAAATGTGTCTGTCCCACTTCTCTAACAGGTCCTGCTGGTACTGGTAAAACAGAATCTGTCAAGGCTCTTGGACATCAGCTTGGCCGCTTTGTGTTGGTTTTCAACTGTGATGAAACATTTGACTTCCAGGTAAGTTGTTTGATTTAAAAAATGTTGTCTTTGCTAACAAGCACTAGGAATCTCTTCAGAACTCTAGAACAGCCAGTAGTGTTTACTTTTAAGATGATTGATCTCTAAGTCTTAAGTGAGTAGGTATCTGTGGATCATACAGATGCTCTAACAAAAAATGCCTAAAGCAAAAGTGGGGCAGAACGTTACTGAGGGTGGGGAGAGGTCTTCTGTTTTTTTAGAATGAGTACTTGTATAGCAGCAAGAGTTTAAGACTGGATTTAGGAAAGTAACTGAATTTATTTAGTTTTCATTGATAGTACTGGTTTAATGGAGAACAGATCAGGGTGTGAGACTGCCAAAGTAGCTGCGCAATTACTAAATTACCCACTGTAACATAGCTGTAGAGTTTGCCTCAGCGTGTGAAAGATAACTCAAAACTAAAATAAAAGTTACCAGGATAATTTAAAATTAATGATATCTTCTACCTGAGAACCAGATGAAATGCTTTTGTCAACTGTAACACATCAGACACCTCAAAATAAAAACTTCTGTCAGGTGTATATGTATATATCTAAACAACAATATAAAACACAAACAAGGCATTACAATCCTTCCTAGACTCTGCCAGCGTGCCCATCTGTTTTTGCTGTACAGCTGTGTTTGGCTCAGACCAGGGGTTCATTTAGTCAGCATTTGGCCTGTAGTGGAGAGTAGTAAGATTAGGAATAGTGCTTGATATTCCTTCCTTGCCCCCAGCCCCCTTCCTTCCTCTGACAGTTGCAAAGATCAAGAGGTCCCAAGTTGAAATGGTTATTCATGCTTTAGTGAGCCTTTCTCCAGGTACTCATTTCTCCCCTTGAATCCATGTACACACTTGCTTCTGTCGCATTCCCTAACAGAGTTCCATTGCATTACCATGCACTGTATGAAGGAGCACCTTCTTTTTTATTTTTTTAACAATTCCTTAGTTCTTGTATTGGAAAAGACAGTGAACAGTTGCTTTTTAGCTGTCCTAAACCAGTGCCTTTTAGACCTCTATCTTAATCCCTCATGTTGCCTTTTGAAACCCAAAAAGGTTGTTCTTTAGGTGGAAGCCTTATCATACTTTGGCCATCCAGTGTGCTTTTCTGAAATGTTTTGTAATTCTAGTATCGTCCTTGCGATAAGGGACTAGAACTGCACCTGGCATTACTGGTATCAGTAAGCAAAACCTTATGCAGTGGACTTACCTGGGCTGTTGTGTGAATACACTGCAGTACAGTACGTAGTAACAGGAAGCAGTGAACATCTGAATGTCAGAACCTTTTTGCAGCTCTTGTAGTACTAAAAAGATGACAGCCTGCATACAAATACAACTCCTTCCTGTTTTGGGTTCATTGCATCAAGTGCTGCTTTCTGCTTATTTTGCCTGTGCATAGGCAGGAATGATCACACAACTTCAATGGTTTTCCCCTCTACGTGCAGGCAATGGGACGCATCTTTGTGGGACTTTGCCAAGTGGGTGCGTGGGGCTGCTTTGATGAGTTCAACAGACTGGAGGAGCGTATGCTCTCTGCTGTTTCACAGCAAGTTCAGTGCATCCAGGAAGCCTTGCGAGAGCATTCCAACCCCAACTACGACAAGAGTACGTAATTGTTCTTTCCTGATAGTGTTGTACAGCATCTCTAACGTCCTTCATGCTGCTTTGTTGCTCAGTTAGATTTCTCCCAAGTAATCCAAGAATGAAGCCACTTACTATCAAAACTTAAAAAATTAATATAACTTCCAGCTGATAGAAATTTGTATTTGAGTTGCAGTACTAGGGGACCTGCTGTCCATTACAATAGAAAAATAAAATAGAATGAAGTATGACTTCTCTCCTCAAGGTGATTGATCAGGTGTAACTAAATGCACTCTCTTTTCAGCTGCAACACCTATTACTTGTGAGCTGCTGAACAAACAAGTCAAAGTGAGCCCTGACATGGCTATCTTCATCACCATGAATCCTGGCTATGCAGGCAGATCAAATCTGCCTGACAATTTGAAGAAGTTGTTCCGCAGCTTGGCAATGACAAAACCAGACCGTCAGTTGATTGCCCAGGTCATGTTGTACTCCCAAGGTTTCCGTACAGCTGAAGTGCTTGCCAATAAGATAGTGCCATTCTTCAAGTGAGTAACATGTTTGGTTCCAAGTAAAAATAGAGCTTATTGTTCAGAGCTATAATGTTCTCTGCCACTCACTAAGCATGTTGTGCAGCAGTCATTTCAAGCAAACAATGACGCTTACTGAGGGTTATGTTGGTCCCTCTTGATAATTAAATTGTATTTCGTCTCCTTTGCTGCGTAGGCTTTGTGATGAACAGCTGTCCTCCCAAAGTCACTATGATTTTGGCTTGAGAGCACTGAAGAGCGTGCTGGTTAGTGCAGGTAATGTGAAGAGGGAGAGGATTCAGAAGATAAAGCGGGAGAAAGAAGAGCGTGGTGAAGTTGTTGATGAGGGAGAAATCGCAGAGAACTTACCAGAACAAGAGGTAATGTGTGTATGAAGTCTTTACTTCTGTGATAAAGTGCAGGATGCATGCTAAACAAATAACCCTGCAGTGTTTACCACCTAGTGTTAAGCCATGTAAGCAAAGTAATGTTAGTTACAAAAGGTGGTAATTTAATACCAAAAAACATAGCAGAGAGGCATAGAAACTACAGTTGTATAGACTGAAAATCAATAGGAATTAATAGTTGAGTTTCAAAGTTGAAACCTCATCAATGGTTCTTTTTACCAAGACCACCCTGGTCTGGTGCTTTATCAATAAAGTATTTAGTGACGTTTTCCTTGTCAAACACATTGTTAAAGCAAACGTAATTAAAAAAATCTTATCCAAAACATGACTCTTTCTGCAGATCCTGATCCAAAGTGTATGTGAAACTATGGTACCAAAACTGGTTGCAGAAGACATTCCATTGCTGTTCAGTCTCCTTTCTGATGTATTCCCTGGAGTACAGTATCATCGTGGGGAGATGACAGCCTTGCGAGAGGAGCTTAAGAAAGTGTGTCAGGAAATGTATCTTACCTATGGTGATGGAGAAGAAGTTGGTGGCATGTGGGTTGAAAAGGTAAAATAAAAAAATACAAAGGTGAAATTGAAGTTAATGTATGTATAAGACTAAACTTCCTTTTTTATTATGAAAGGTGCAAAGCTTTTTTTTTTTTTTTATCTTAAGCAAGCAACACATAGAAGCTTATATTGACTACTGAAGTTAAGACTTAATTGGTACATCATTTCTTCTGCCACAGGTTCTTCAGCTGTATCAGATTACACAGATAAATCATGGATTGATGATGGTTGGTCCCTCTGGAAGTGGAAAGAGCATGGCTTGGAGAGTGCTTCTGAAAGCCCTTGAGCGGCTAGAGGGTGTGGAAGGTGTTGCTCATATTATAGATCCAAAAGCAATCAGCAAAGATCACCTCTATGGTACTTTGGATCCAAACACCAGAGAATGGACAGATGGCTTGTTTACACATGTCCTGAGAAAGTGAGTCTTTAGTAGAACAGTTGAAAAACAGCCAGTACATTTGTGTCATGGATATTCTGGCCTTAGTGAGTCTTTGTTCTCCACTGCAATAAATATTTCCTTTAATGTAGAATCATAGACAACGTGAGAGGCGAGCTGCAAAAACGTCAGTGGATTATCTTTGATGGTGATGTGGACCCTGAATGGGTTGAGAACTTGAACTCTGTTTTGGATGACAACAAACTACTGACTCTGCCAAATGGAGAACGTCTCAGCCTTCCACCAAATGTAATGTTGCTTTTTTTTTTAATGTGATGCTGCTTTTCCCTTAATCCATACTAGTGTTGTCGCTCTTTCTCATCACAGGCAGAGTAATACTGATCTCAGGTAGTGGTTTGCTGAAGTTATGAGCTTTTGTGGAAGCAAGCATTTCATGTTAAACTTACTCTGACCCTGTAAGACAAACTTTGTGGATTATATAAAAGTCGAGGGTAGCAAGCAGTAACAATGAACTTACCTTAAGACAGTTTAATGCTGCTGTTGATTATTCAGAGGCTAAATACAAATTAACTGATTTAAAGGGTTTCTGTTTCTTAAGGAGGAGTTTTTTGGTTTTGCTTTTGGTTGGTTGTTTCTTGTTTTTACTTTAAACTCTTGTTTAATTTTTTTACTCTTTAGGTGCGTATCATGTTTGAAGTACAGGATCTGAAGTATGCCACTTTGGCTACTGTGTCAAGGTGTGGCATGGTCTGGTTCAGTGAGGATGTTCTCAGTACAGACATGATATTCAATAACTTCCTGGCCAGACTAAGAAGCATTCCTCTGGATGAAGGTGAGGAGGAAGCTCAGCGAAGGCGAAAGGGCAAAGAAGATGAAGGAGAAGAAGCAGCATCCCCAATGTTGCAGGTATAACTTAAGACTATATTGTGGGTTAATGTAGTAAGAACGCTTGTATCACAAGCAGTATGGTGTACTTCGAACTTATGATAGCCCATCGTAGAAAAGCTGACTTCCTCTTTACATGTTTTTGGGTTGGGTTTTTTTTAAGGATATTAAAATATGAAGCATTTCAAACCTGCTGCTTAGCAATCAAATGAGAAGCAAGTGCTTTGAGCAGTGTTTGTCTCCCCCAACAGATTCAGAGAGATGCTGCAACAATAATGCAGCCGTATTTCACATCTAACGGCCTGGTGACTAAAGCACTCGAACATGCTTTCAAGTTGGAGCATATTATGGATCTCACCCGCTTGCGCTGTCTTGGTTCTTTGTTCTCCATGTTGCACCAAGCTTGCCGCAACGTCGCCCAGTACAATGCCAATCATCCAGACTTTCCAATGCAGATAGATCAACTAGAGCGTTACATCCAGGTAAGTACAACACGCTGCTAAGTGACTGCTGTGTTGGACGTGTCAGTATAGCAGCTAGATTTGATTTATTGTTCATTAAGTTTTGTTCCATTATTCTACAACCAATAGCTGCTTTTGCTGCTTCTTACAGAGGTACCTGGTCTATGCAATACTCTGGTCTCTTTCTGGAGACAGTCGTTTGAAAATGAGAGCAGAGCTGGGAGAATACATTAGGAGAATCACCACTGTGCCACTGCCGACTGCACCCAACATACCTATAATTGACTATGAGGTAAACCTTTGTTGTGCTAGAAGTGTTGCCCTTTTGTGTTCTTAGAAGCTTGCTTTAGATTTTGGAGGTTAAACTAGAAAATGCAACACTAGACTATCTTAAATTTTACAGTTTCACAGTTCAGTGAACAAGCTACTTTTTTTCAGTCACCAAAAAGCTAATTGTTCAGATAATTTAACTTGTTTAAATTTGATGCAACAAACTATTCTGCAGTTTAAAAAAAAATCTTTTAATTAAGGTTGAACTACATTCCTGTTCTAAATTGTCTGATTACGTCTTTGTGCTCCTAGGTGTCCATTACAGGTGAATGGGTGCCGTGGCAATCCAAGGTTCCTCAAATTGAAGTTGAGACACACAAAGTTGCAGCTCCTGATGTTGTAGTACCAACCCTAGATACCGTTCGCCACGAAGCATTGCTGTATACTTGGCTAGCAGAACACAAACCTCTAGTTCTGTGTGGCCCACCAGGTTCTGGAAAAACCATGACCCTCTTCAGTGCTCTCAGAGCTCTGCCCGATATGGAGGTACATGGAAGTGTGTTGTGTGCGTGTGTGCACATGCATGTGTGAATTACATAGTATCAAGTCTAATCTCCTTAGGGATTAAAGCAGTCTTGATTTAGCATGGAAATTATTTGCAAGCCAGAACTCAGTGGTACCTTCACCTCAGTCAGTCATGTGTATGCATAGCCAAAAATAAAAATTATGTTGAGCAGAATCTAAATTTATGTCTCAAGATCTTTAATCTGAAGGATACTTCCTTCTTTTGCTGCTTCAATGCAGGAGCATTCCTCCATTTAGTATTTAAAAACCTATGGTGATGTTTAAGAATAACTCTCATCCTTCAGTGTATTTAGGTGGAGAAGCAGTTTTATGAAGCTGTGATGTTCTAAATACATGTGATGTCCTAAGTACAAGGTTGGGCAGGAGGTGTTGCTGCATAGTAAATGGAGAACCTGCAATGGGAAAGAAACAGGATACAGTCAGAATACAGGCAGTAACCTGAAATACAGTATAAAGCATATATATATATTTAGTATATTTTGACTGTTTTCTTTTCACTATTCCTTTTTTAAGGTGGTTGGACTCAACTTTTCTAGTGCTACTACTCCAGAACTGCTCTTGAAAACTTTTGATCACTACTGTGAGTACAGGCGTACGCCTAATGGTGTGGTGCTGGCTCCTGTACAGTTAGGAAAGTGGCTGGTGCTGTTCTGTGATGAAATCAACTTGCCAGATATGGATAAGTATGGCACACAGAGAGTCATATCCTTCATTAGACAGGTTTGTTTTCCTTTGTAATCAACTATATCATAACAGTTATTTCCAGGGAAATACAATGTTCCACTAATTTTATTCTACTTTTATTTTTTTCCAGATGGTGGAACATGGAGGATTCTATCGTACATCAGACCAGACATGGGTGAAACTAGAGAGAATTCAGTTTGTTGGTGCATGTAATCCACCTACTGATCCTGGAAGAAAACCTCTCTCACATAGGTAATGTATCTAGTAAACTATATGTAGCAACAGAACAGGGGTCAAAATTGAAGCATTGACTATGTAATCTGTTCTTAATGTACTTGTTTAACACCAGCTGTGCTGAAATTGTGTTCCTTGCTTTTGAACTAACTGCTAGTTGGTTCTTACCCTGACAGCCACCCAGTGGACTCAGCATAACACTTCTTGAAAAACCTGTCTGAAATGCTGTGGATACTTCAGGTTGTTTTTTGTTCTGAGTCACTAAGGAGCAATGAAACCAGCTGCAGTTACTGCTGATAATCTTGAATCAAGCAGTTATTTAATTTTGGCAAAAAAATAGTGAAGAGTACAGAGTGCAATTTGACCTTCTGGACTACATAATATGCTAATCTTTCAGGTTTTTACGACATGTTCCTGTGGTTTATGTGGACTACCCTGGACCAGCTTCGCTTACTCAGATATATGGAACATTCAATCGTGCAATGCTAAGGCTGATCCCATCACTTCGCGCATATGCAGAACCTCTCACTGCTGCTATGGTAGAATTCTACACAATGTCTCAGGTAGCTTGTTAAATACTACCCCAAACTCTAATTAGAAGTCTTCCTTTTATGTTGAATCATTTAACATGCATTGTTTGCCTTTCATATGGATAATATGTGTACAAAAACTCAACTAATTACTTGAGTTCTGGCAAAAGCCACCAAATGACGTTCGCAAAGTAACACCTTGCAGTGCCAAGGCCCATAAAAAATATGGTGCAACTTTGGGATGAAGTCACTAATTAAGTTTACATTTTTAGGAGAGATTCACTCAAGACACACAGCCACACTACATCTATTCACCTCGTGAAATGACTCGATGGGTGAGAGGTATATTCGAAGCATTAAGACCATTAGAAACCTTACCAGTTGAAGGCCTTATCAGGATTTGGGCCCATGAAGCATTACGTCTCTTCCAAGACAGGTAAAATAAACACGAGATGAAGGG
>NW_010315706.1:0-11944 GCF_000700745.2 Antrostomus carolinensis
ACCTGAAGCTTGCTTAAGTGACCCAAATATTATTTCATTGGCTTTATCGTCATGGAGGTCAGTAGCTGATGCCTATTGTAAGATTTGTACACTTCTAGGCAAAATAACCATCTCTGTTGCAGCTCTAATACTCAGAAGTTTTTTACCTGATTGCTTTTATGTTAACGGAGCTCCTTAGTAAAGGAATAAATAGCTAGGTAACAACCAGTGGCACTTTCCTGCAATATAGAGCACCTTATGGTTCCCTCTTGACTGCAGCCTCCTGAGTTGTGGGCTGCATTTCATTCACAGTCCCTATGACTGGAGCTTTAGGGGGTTTTTTAATGACTAAGCTCACTTGGGAAATGTTAGATTAAAAAGCACATATACTGCTAAAATCAGTACTACACTTATTACCTGCATTTTCATATTTTTAAAAAGAGCTTTTAAAAAATCTGCAGGTTTAAAAAGGGAATTAAGCCTACATTTAATTGTCTGTTGTTTGATTGTTAAACTTGCACATATTCTCTTTCAATTTCTAGTGATCACCATGTATAATTTAGTATGCCTTGATCCCGAGTCAGTAACATAGATTTACTAACCACTGCATTATACAACTAGTACTATATTTAATTAGGGAATTCTGTCAGTTTGATGGGACAGTGCTTTATATAAGCAGCACAGCACATTAAACTATTGAAATCCTCTTTGAGAACTCACCTAGAAATATTTCATCTTATGTTACAAAATTTATGACTGCAATAAGTGACTAGCAAGAGTCATTAAAATGCTGTAGATTTCAAAACTGTGAATAGACTCACACTGCAAGGCATGAAATATTTGTTCTGGAAGTTCTGAAACATAAACATACACTTTCTCTAAAATCATGATAACATTTTTCTTCCAATTTTTAAATTGTTAGCTGTTACAACTATAAAAGATCTATTAATCTCTAAGAGAGGAAATAGGAGAGGGCAAGAATACAGGTCAATGTCTGATGAAGGGAAGATTTTGCGCTGAATGAGAAAGAAAACATATTCTTCATACAAGCTACACAGATAAATTCAAAATTTTCCAAAGCAGGATTATTTAAAAAAAAACCAAAAAAAACAAAAAATTGGTCCAGAGATGAGAACTTATACTTAATTGTTTACCTTATCACACATAGGTAATAAAGTTGTCAGACAGTGAACGCTGTGATCTTGACCTAGCAAAGTTTAATCATGTATATCTGCCTGGACTGTAAGTTAAAAGTCTGTATAGTCAGTGTCATTTATTTTAATGAGACATTTATGGGTTTAAAATCAAGGTAAACCTGGTAATAGGATTGTTAAGGTCAATGAAGTTATCTTTGATTCAGGCAAAGTATGTGCTTAATGAGTTGGCTGAATCAGATCTGAAATTTGGTGTGAAATTGAACCCGTATACACCTAAATAAAAAGCATGTTTTGTCAGTGTCTTTTGAGGGATTACATACATTTTAAAATTATATTTTTGAGATTATTTTATTTTGGGGACATAAGAAAACTTGCCCCTGTAGAAAAAGAAGGAATAAGAAACTAGAGGTAAACAACATTGTTCAACACAGACTTCCCCAATTAGAAATGGTTGTTATAATGTAATAGATTTTTCTTTATAGGGAAGGTCCAATTTTAACAGTAATTTTTATATTTTCTTACTTTTTTTTTCCTTTCAGCAAGAAAAATTCTGTTGTCATACTGCAGCTATGTTTTCAGTTTAATAAGAACATTTTAGTATTTCTTTTTTTAATCATTTCTTAAAGTCATTGTTACTGTAGTTACATGAGAATGTGAGTCTTTGGGTTTTTAAACCTGTTATTCATGCCCTGCTGTGAGAGGGAAAATCTTGGAAGAATTAATTTTAAGTCCAAAAAAAAAAAAAAAGAGGCACAACCTTTGTTTTTGGGGGGCTATACTGTGGACGTAAATAGTGTTTCCTCCTGTGCAGTAATGTGCTGCAACTGCTGCCCCTGTCTCCTGCTGCCATGCTTGAGCAAGGGCAGAGGAAAGGGATGGGCCCAGCAGAAACAATGAAGAAAAAGGAAAAAGAAAGAAGGACTAAGAACTAGGCAAGGTGCAAGACTTAGGAGTCTATAAACTGAGGTGGTGCTTTAAACATTGTGCTTCCTTCTCTCACGACTGTAAGGGAAACCATCAATTTAACAGATATGATGATAGCTAGTATGGAGTGAGTAACTGTGCCGTATGCTTAAGCACATCCAAGGCAGAACACATATTTCCTGGAAGCTTAAGCAGATTAAGCGTGAGATATCAGAGCTATTAAAAATATCAACGTACAAGCCGACAGCTGGGTAACAGCTCTATAGCCAAACTGGCAGAGCTGGCTCAAGGCTTCACAGAAAATGTGGAAAGATACAAAGGCAGACTTCATATCCTGACAAAAAGCAAGGGAAAATCCAGTACTTTTGATAATTTTTACCAAGGTAAATTGATTTCTTTAAAAAAATTATTCCTTTTAAGTAAGGTTGGACCCCAGAAGGAAAACTAGTGCAGCACTGTGGATTCTGAAATATATATGTCGCTTTGGATATCTGCACCCACATTATTACTACAGATGTTATAAAATTACCAATGTTATCCTTTCTCTTGCATGAAATGCCCCATACAAACTAAACCTATGTAATAAGTATCCTACCAGGGATATGCTCAAGTTCCCCAGGATATGCCAAGCATTAATATGAATATTTTTTTGTTTTCCAGTAGTTTAAGATGAAAACTCTTTCAGTAAAAATACTGAGCTTTTCCTGCAACTTAAGTGTTCACTGGACATAATAAAATAGATTCAGTTTCAAACTTCCATTTAAAAGTATAGTATTTTAATTTAAACACAGTTTTTATCTCAGTTATACTGCTACGTTCAAAGTCAAGTAATGCTTTTTAAGAATGACAAAATTTCTGCTTTTCTTCATAGGGTTTAATGTGTTTGTAATTAGGATATACATATGAATGATATAAAATTCTTTATTAAAATTGTGTTATTTACTTATATTTATAAAGTCAGTATATTTTTTTGGTTAATAAAACAGCAAGGAGTGCAAGACATCTTCTGAAACAGTTAGGAATGTATTGATAAAAATATCATAGTTAATAGTTACAAGTTGCAATGTAATTCAGAATTCTTATGTTCCACAATAGGACTAATAAACAGACCTTACCAAAATCATAGGAATGACCAGTGGAACGGGTTATATGGGCAGACCACCAGAAACAGCCCACTACCACAACCAACTGTATGTGTTCCTCCAAGCTGATGACCACCAAATAGCTTCAAGGTCAGTTCACATTTATAACCAAATGCCTTTCCAAATAAAGAAAAAAAAGCCTATGCACATGGCATAGGATGAAAGCTGGGTAAGGTAACAAGACTCCATCAAGGGAAGAACCATAACTCAGATACAAAGGTGAAATCAAGCTGTAGTGAAGCTTAGTAGAGTGTGCCTGGGAAGCAAGTAATAGAGGACGAAAGCTTTTTGAGTTACATCCTGGTTGTACCTTACTTTTAAATTTGCATTTCTTGGTCTGATTTTGCCCTAACACTTTTTAGAATAGAAACTGCAAGAAAACACCAAAGGCAGTAGCCTTTCATTTCAATATAACCAAATATCTACTTATATACCAGGAAGGACTTTATATTTTGTGTATTCTTGAAGCTGCTTGTATTTTCAAAGCTTTGAATGTTTTGATTTGTGAAAGTTTTTCAAGATTGCAAAGTTTGTGATGCTCTTAAAGGATCAAATGCTGACTATTGTCACATGGTTCTGAAAGGAAGATACTGGAAGAAAAATGGGTTTGGATCAGGAAAAACTTTACATTGCAATAAATTCTTTCACTTCATTTTTGTCTTTTTTCATAAATTAATAGATACTTTTAAATTTAAAGTAGGTTTAGAATGAATAATTTAATAACATCAGGATTTTTTCCTCTGTTTTCCTATGAAATAAAGTTCTGAGAAACCTAACTCACTCCATAAAACATTTCCTTCTTAAGAGATTTACTTTTTATAAAAACAAGCATATGGATTTATAGCAAAAAATCCATTTGCCTCAATATCCTGTCTTGAACAGTGATTGGAATGCTTAGGGAGTTATACATGCGAGATGGACAATGCAAAAAAGGGTAATATTTCCCCAGGTACATCATCTCAGTTTACAGCAATTAGGTAATAACTTCCTGAGCTGGAGAATGCATCTGAACCATCATTCTCTGCCACGACTGATACAACTACCATTCAAGAGGTTGTCCAGTCCATTTCTATTTAGTCATGTTTTTAGCATATGGAAATTGGTGCTATGGGAACAAAAATAATTTGTGACCTCTTACATCTTTCTACTAACAGGAGAAAGATTACACATGCAAAACAATTCTTCCAGCTCATGCACTATTTCATGAAGTCATGAATAAACAGAAATATATAAAAATGAGGGAGTCTGTGACAATGGAGGGTAAAAGGGGATGACAGAAATTCAGGCATATCAAATTAAAAGAAAAAAAAAAGGCAGAGTAAACCAGAATTTGAAGGTAGTAACTAGCAAATAAAATAAAAGCTAATACTAAATCCTTTAAACACATCAAGAGGAGAAACCCACACACTTTCAGCAGGGACAGCTGATGATCAGGATATAATGTTACATAAATTTTCTGTCTCAACATTCACTATGGAAATGAGAGAAATTCACTCTCCATAACCTCCTTCTTGGAGTGAGCTCAGCAAAGGGCCTGTCTGAAAACGAAGTGTTGTAGGAGAGTCTGTGGAACAAACTAACGAAATGAACACTAAAAACATGCCTAGGCCTGGATCATGTGCCCCCAAGAGCTCTAAGAGTTCTCAAGGATGAAACAGCTAAGTTAATAACAGCCCTATCTAACTTCTGGCTTAAGATTCCCATGGTGACTGTGGACTGGAGTGTAGCAAATGTATCAGACATTTTTTAAAAGGTCCAGTGAGACCAAGAAACCTCTATGCCTGACTTTTACTGGCAAAATTACTACAAGTGCAAATCAAGTGTAAAATTAGTGGATACCTTGAAAAATATGGTCTGCCTGGGAAAAGCTAGCTTGGCTTCCGTAAGGTCAATATTTACCATTTTGTTGATCGATATTAATACATAAAAAAAACTACAGTTCTCTCTTTTTTTTTTTTTTTTATCCTAAAAAAAATACTGGAAAAAATAAACATAAGCAAAATAAATTGACTTTTATTTTTGGCATCTAAGAATTAGAAAATAATTCTATGTTCCCTTATAAAATATATTATATGTTCTTATATATTTGTCAATTTTAATGGAAAGTCTTTTTTCAAAGTGCTTAGAAAAGTGAAGTTTCCAGTTGTAGGAAAATAAAGAGGTCGGATTCTTTTCTTTCACAGGATATAATCTCATGAAGTTCAACAAGGAAAACTGTCCTGCACCTGGGGAGGAACAGCCCCATGCACCAGTATATGCTGGGGGCCACAAGCAGAAAAGGACTTGGAGGTCCTGGTGGACAACAGGTTGAACATGAACCAGCAACATGCCCTTTCTTAAAAAAATATTGCTGGTATCTTCGGCTGCATTAGACAAAGTGTGACCTGCAGGTCGAAGGAGGTGAGCCTACCCCTCTAATCAGTACTGGTAACTCTGTTTCACACATTCGTATCTAGCATATTGGTCCCAGGCTTCACAAACACTGTGGGCTTTCTCTCAACTTTAGTATATCAAATGTAGACGCTCTCTTTGGCCTAATCCAAAAGGAGATCATTAATACAGTCGTTTTGATCAACGATAGACTAACCTCATTCCACTTATCTAATTCTGAAAAAGGGAGATCAGATAGATTACATAGACAACTTCTGGGACAATTTAGTGTTGCTAGAGAAAGCAGACAGGATTTTTAAAACCAAGATTTTAAAATCTTGTTATGGTGATAATTTTATGTCATTCTGAAGATTCACATTGCCAAAAGCCCAGGGAATTCTGCATTTTATTTAGCTCTGTTAATTATCATAGTACTTAATATCTCAAAGTGACCATACTCTCTTGCTGTCATTGTCATCCTGGAACATGTGGGAGGTTTCTCCCTTACCTCTGTTTCTCATAAAACATAAGCTGCTAAAATAACTTTCTTCAGTCCCGTTCTCCTTCACCAGCATAACTTCATTTAACTGAAATTTCCTGTAGTGGTTGTTAAACTTTAAGAAACTTCATAAAATAACCCTGTGGTCTCCAAAAGGCAGATGGAAGGATCCTACAGGTTTGGTTTCATGTCTCAGGGAGTTGACTATATCCAGGGTTAGAGTCAGCTTGATTCTCTTCTCCTCTAAGCCACGTTGACCTCGGGCAAGGTTGGACTTCAGAGTGGTCATTTGTAGAACAGGAATAATAATACTGCCTCCCCAAGTGTAGTGAATTTTAATTAAGCCTGATGAAACTGTTTGGGAAATGTTAAGTAATGTTCTGTGAAGTACAAATACACAAGAAAAAGTATACAAAGGAAGAAAGAACTGTAAGATGTGTGATTAGTGGCACAGCATCCTAAAGGTGTTCTCATAATCAGATAATTCTCATGCAAACTAACACAATTCTAAAGGGTTTTTCACAAATTATGAATCTACATAAGCAACAGCTGTTGAAACTATGTCTGCAACCTTGTAATTAATAAAATCATCTCAATTAATAAAAGTTTTAAACTTCTTCACTCTATGCCTGATAAATGGTGAGCAATTAATCACAAGTGAAAACTCCAGCCTGAATAGTAGAACCATAAAATGCAAAATCAGTAAGCGTGAGGAACTACCAAAAAGTTGCAGATTTAAAACCACCAGCTACATTAGAATTGTGAATGCAAAACCCCAGGTTTTTAAATTCAAGAGTCTAATTTAGTTAGAGGGTAAGGTGAACCAGATAATAATTTTTGATTGTTAGAAGACAAATTACAGTAATGGGATTCAATAATAGTTATGCTGAAAGCAAGGAAAAAGCATTTAGAAATGACTCTCCAAAGTTGCATTTATATGATTCACTACTGTGTTTGCGTAAGGATATAAGTCAACTTAGTTTTGTTGCATTATTGTTCTACTCCAAAGTGGGTTTACATAAGGATCTTCTGCTGCAGGTGACTTCAGTGACTTTGCCTAAGGAAAACAGAAGCAGAAAAATTGGCTAATTTCGCTCACTAAATAGAAACAATTATACAGCAGCCATAGCACAAACTTTGCAGTATCAAGTTTTAGAACATCATCATATCTGCATCAGACTTTACAGAACACTAACATGTGAAGAAGAGTGACAGGTTCAGTGCAAGAGGACATAGAATCACAGAATTGTATAATGGTTTGGGTTGGAAGTGACATTTAAAGGTCATCTAGTCCAATCCCCCTGCAACAAGCAGGGCCATCATCCTCGTGGTAAAAAATTTCTTCCTTATATATGTCTAAATTTACCCTCTTTCAGTTTAAAACCATTTCCCTTGTCTTATCACTACACACTCTACTAAAAAAATTGTCTCCATCTTTCTTACAGGCCCCCTTCAAGTACTGAAAGGCTGCAATGAGATCTGCCCTGAGCCTTCTCTTCTCCAGGCTAAACAACTCCAACTCGCTCAGCCTTTCTTCACAGGAGAGGTGTTCCATCCCTCTGATCATTTTTGTGGCCCACTACAACAGGTCTGTATCTTTCCTGTGCTGAGGGCTCCAGAGCTGGATACAGTACTCCAGGTGGGGGTCTCACCAGGGCAGAGAAGAGGGGGAGAATCCCCTCCCTCACCATGCTGGCCCTGCTTCATTTGATGCAGCCCAGGATACAGTTGGTCTTCTGGGCTGCCAGTGCTCATTGATGGCTCAGCTCCAGCTTTTCATACATTACTACCCTCAAGTCCTTCTCCTCAGGGCTGCTCTCAATCCCGTCATCCCCCAGCCTGTATTGATACAAGGGGTTGCCCCAGCCCAGGTGCAGGATGTGAGCAGGTATAAAGAGGGATATTCTGTTGTGGTGAACTACAATGATTTGTCTGCAGATAAGTCTGTTGCAGATAGTTAGACAGATAGATTTACGAATTTTCAATACTGTTCATCTGAAATAACTTACATTTGCATACACATGCATAGAAACATTAAAATAAATAAATATTATATTAAACATTATGAAAATAAATGTTGTTTCTAGCTCCAGTGGTTCAGACAATGGAGCATTTATAATTCTTTTTTTTTGAGCAGTTTTTCCTTCCTAGATTGAAGTTTAATATTGAATTATCTAATTGGATAACACTGCACAGCACATTAGGTTATTATCTACTTTGACATCTTTATTATCTTTTTTCCTTGAGGAATAATTTAGATTTTACAGTTAACTTACCACTTTTCATTGAGGAAAAAGAAAATCTATCTTTCTCGGGTTACTGCTACTCACTATACTTATGTCATTTTTTTATTAAATGAGTCTGTTCTCTATTCTAAACACAGAATAACGCTGGAAGAGCTGTACAATGGATTAAGCAGGATTAGCCTGGTGACACAAGTACCAAGTATACAAATAATTACTCAGTCACTTCTGCATTTGTGAATTTTGTACTTGTCTTTTAGTTTTGTCAGAAGGCAGCCGCTATGCTGCAGATCGGCGCCGCTATCGACGTGGCTATTTTTGCAGACGCCGTGGACCTCCTCGAAGTGGTGGTGAGGGAGAAATCAAGGATGGGGTCACAGAAGGAAGACAACTTAATCAACAAGTCCATAGGAATCCTACCTATCGTCCCCGCTATCACAGAGGGCCCCCACTTCCATGTCCTGCCCCAGTGACTGGAGAGGCTGAAAACAAAGAGAACCACCATGAGGCCAATGTTATGAGTCAGCAGCCACTTTGCCGTGGGTATATAGGCGCCCATACAACTACCGGCACAGACCTCATCCACCCAATGCTCCAGCTCTTAATGGGAAGGAGACAAAGGTGAGTGAAACACCTGCTGAAAATCCTGCTCCAGTGACTGAGCAGAGTGGTTTTGAGAAATGTCCAGCTCCCCAGGCACCTTAACCATCCCTCAGGTGTCCTAAAATACAACTCAAAAGTAACACCAAAGAAACACTCAAGCAATAAATTGTCAACAATTGTCAACAACAGCGATGACGAAAGTAAGGATTTGAAACTTCAGAACTTAAAAGTAAAACCTTGACTAATAAAGCATGTTTGTCTGTTTTTTTCCCCAAGTGGGACCACAGCTGACTCCTTCCACACTCATTTATGATACCAGGAGATAATTCAGCTGTTCAATAGCAAATGTAGTTTCATACAGGCATATGTATGGCACCATGTCCTTAACTCCTCGTTTGAGCACAATAGTGCTTCACATGAGAACTTCAAAATTTTATTGGCCTCAAGTTTTTGGCCCACACTTCCTCCCATTTCTGGATATTATGTCAATTCAGTATCCACATCCAGAGCAGCCTTGCCAAACTTCAGGGCATAAATACTGTCAGCAGCCTCTTTTCCTTTCCTCGGATTTTGGGAGGGGAAGAAAAGGAAAAGTGATTAGCTCATCTGTGCTCCAGATCTAGTCAACCTTCTGACCTGATATACCTGAGTTTTAGAGAGATTTCAAACTTTGAGGCTTGAAGTATACCATTATGTTGAAAATAGAACCCAGTCTGATGGGTATGAACCAGAAAAAGTATAAGTTCATTAAACAGTTATTGATATATTCCTTGAAAATAGCCAGAAAAAGTCAATAATAGGTATTTCTATGCAAATAAGCCATAAAAATAGTATAATAAAAAATTTCAAAAGTATTTTATTCCAATTAGTGAGTAGGGACATTTTTGGAAAATGTATTTTTTTCAAAAGATACATTCTTGGCTTCTAAGAATGGACAGAGCAGTAATTGCTTCTTTTAAAGATCTTGGAGGTTCCACTTAAGAGGTTCTGATCATTGTTATGCCAAGTCACCGGTATGGCAGTGAAAGGATTATCATAGCTGATGCATCCCCGAGTCCTCCATGAAGATACATTAGCTCTTATAATTCATAAGAGTATGAATGAAAGTTTAATATTTATGATTTTTAAATTGTACTTTCTATTTCAAGGCAAATCACCTTAAGGCAACTATTCAGTTATGCCAATTTACTCTGATATGTTCTAGATGTTTCCAGAAATTCCATAGCAGGAGGGCAGGTGGCTGTTGGTTTGTTTCTTTTTTGTAGTGTGATTTTTACTGGGGATATTCTTAAATATTATATGTGGCTGGGATTTTTTTACTTTAATAGGCAATGTGTATATGCTTGTGTAAAACCATTAATTTATGGCCATTCAGCCAACTGGTATCTTCAGCAGTGACTGTATAACCACAGATGGAGATATGGCACGAGCCTATGTAAGAGCACTATCTTTTGGGCTATATTCTGCATTTTGCACATTCACTTTGGTAGAACTTAGAGTGAATCATAATCTGACTTGTGAATATTGGCAAATCCAAGTAGTGCTCAGTGGAATCCAATCCTGTAAGGAGAAATCTATTTTCCATGAAGAAGTATGGCTGGAGATTTTGGATATGTGTAGGATTTGCCATGTACCAATCACAATTAAAAATCCAAAGGTCACAGTTGTAATTGAATGTTGACACTGCTGCTCTCTAGAACCAGTTAGGCATTGTAACAGATATTAAAGTTGTTTTCTCAATTTTTTTTAGTATAATCTGAATAGCATATTACTATTATATTGAGAATAATAATGTTGCTGTTATAAATAAATCCTGTATTGTATCCAAAGAACTGAATATCACATAACAATAGCAACTGATTTTTTCTTATTTACATTGTATAGTAAGTGTAGACTTTTTCCTAGGATACCTAAACAGCAGATTGGATTCCTCTAGGTATGAATACTAAATGTAACTTGTTTTATTTCACTATACTCTTAAGTCTGTAGTTGAACAAAACACTATGTACCTGTGTATAGTTGCATGAAGAAGATTATTCTGGGAGCTTTTGCACTAGTGGCAAATAAAGCTTTTTATTGTCATTATATACTTACATGGAAATGAAGAACATAACAGGGATAGTCATCTGTCTGACAAATGAAATGATATTGAAATATTTTTGATCTTTACCAAAGCAACAACAACCAAAACTGAAAGTGTTCTTAAACATCTTTTTACCGTTCAAAGCAGCAAGTCAAGCCTCTAAATATCCTCAGGGCCCTGGACCTGCATTCAGGGAGGGTTGCTTTGTTCAAGTGAGACCACTGTTCCCTCTGGGTTAACATATAGAAAAACTTGTTAATTGCTTCTTTTTGAATAGTGTAATTTTACTGGGCTCTAAATATGTATATAATTGCAGATGTATATCAGCAGCAATTATGAAAAGGGACACATTAACTTGAAGCTAAAAGATACATTTTCTTGCAAAGCCAGAAGGAACAAAAGTTTCAGCAGCTTTACAAATCAATTTTTTGTTTATTTTTTAATCAGATCACACACAAAGATATTGTATTTGTCATTCCATATGAGCACTCTGTCTTATCTCATGTTCTATCTCTAACTTGGATTAGATGTTTCTTATTCTACCTTTCTGAACTATGGAGTGAAGAATTTATGGAGTAGTCTGTTCAGAGAACAAGTTCCTCCTTGATGAAGAAATTGGTGAATGCATTCATTAGGAATTCTTCTAAATTTTATATTTTTATCTTTATGCATACAATTCAGTATACTATTGCTACACTCAGTATTGTCTTTGTACTTCTTCTAAGCTTTCTTGAACCAACTAGGCTCATCAACACAAACATTAGCACTGAGATTTTTACCCAAAAAAGAAAATTACGTAAAACTGAAGCACTATGCTACTGTAAATGGGAGAGGGTTAGTACACATTAAAAAACAAACAAACAAAACCACAAAACACACAAAAAACTACCACTTAGAATCTTTACCAGTACTTGGAACACATTTGTTTTTGTTTAACAGTTCAG
>NW_010315706.1:11967-14511 GCF_000700745.2 Antrostomus carolinensis
GTGTATCTCTTTTAGTTTTCATAAGCTCTTACACAGTCCAGTTTTATCCACAGATGGGTGAGGGTTTATTGACATAATGCAGGAGATTTATTCTGAAGGTGATCTAACTGTATCAGGTCTTTCTGCAAAAAAGCTTTCTTTTTTTTGAGAGCTTGCAATTAATGTTCAAAATGGATAGCTGGTACAAATTAGGATAAATACCATAGCAATCAAAAAGATTTCTTAATTTGTCACGGATCTGGCACTATTACACATTTAAATTAATGGTCTGGACAGCAGAGAAAGATATTTTTCAAATTAAGCCTTTAAGGGGTTTCAAGCAAGCCAGAAGACAAAATTTGAGTTCAAAATGTTCTAAAATAATTCAAATATCTTTCAGTAAGGAAATCAGATTTCAGTAGGACTGCCTGGTTACACAAATAGAGACAAGGAAAAGAGTTCAAGAAAAGAGTCCATGTGGCTAGTGCAGAACCTAAATTGAACCCGAATTAGGAATGTTATACTCCTGAAAGAAAAATTGGGGTGGGAAATACCTAACCAGGATCTATAAAAGAGACTATTCTCTACAAGATATATGGAGCTATATTTTAATTCTCTTCTGTATGAGAATATTTTTAGTTGAAATGTTTCAGTAAAGGGATGAACTAGACTATTAAAGTTGCTTTTAGAGCTATTACTACTACCAGGATTATTTTTGAATTATTGTTATTGGAACACGGTAACTATTTTGTGTGTTACTGGGAAATCTGTCTGGCCAATGTAATACAGACACAGGCAGCTTGCAAGTCGTACCATGCTTTCTGAAGTCTGTGCTACACCAGATGTGGTGAAATATTTTTACACGCAGAACATGTCATGTTCAATAAGCCCATGAGAATCAGGAGGTAGTAATCAGCCCTCAGTAATCAAATTTGTCAGCAGTGGTGCTTTGTCACTTTTATGACTCGTTCAAGCACAAAAATTGGATCAGTCAGTTGAGTACAAGCACACATTTCTGGAAACACATCATTTGTATTGAATATAGTTAATTTTGTAGGTGTTTACCTACATTCACCTGTCTTATTAAAGATGCACCAACACATTTGCTATCACACTAAGTGAACTGAGGAGAGCTGAGTTTCCACCATGATTACACAAACTTAGCAATACTGGTGATTTTGGTCTCTTGAATAATTGTGTACCTAAGGACCATGGCAGCACTGATGCCTGCAGTGATTTTCCTGGCAGGGACTGAGTTCCCTTTTTCCCTTATCTGTGTCTAGCAGAACTGCAGTTTTACCTTTTCTGCTCTCATCAGCACTTGCCTGAGATTTCTTAGATATATCACCTATTGCTTGTAGTTTTATCTCTGCTTAAGCTCTCTTTGCTTAAGATATGTCTCTAATAGATAAGAGTACGGTAGACTGAATTGTTAGACTGATTTTTAACTTCTTGCTTTTCTCTTAGCTCACTGAAAATCTTCCTCGATCCTTCAGTCTGTCTTTATGGTTCCTAACCCATATTGTACTTCTTTGGTTGTAACTTCATGGTTGAGTAGCACTCCAAGATCTGCATGATTGCTCTTTAATATATTTTAGGTCTAATAATAATACTGAATGAACTTGGCTCTCAATGTAGAATACTTGAATAATATATGAAACAAACTAGATCATGAAGTCTGTCTCTCTAAATGCAAATCTTGCATTGTATTTAGATTTACCAAAGGGAATTCTCTTTCTCGGAGTTCTATACTGTCACAGGAAGTCTTCTGAAATAATGTTTAAACTATAAAGTTAGTTTATTAAAGTCTGTTTTCATCACTCAGCTTTATTTTGTTTTTGCAAATAAAATCAGCAACTAACTCAAAGAGAGGGTTTGTCTATCTTCTCATTCACAAAGGTCTTTGCTTTGTCTTTTTATCACAATTAGACTTTGCTGATTGAACAAAAGTATTTTTTGTTGGAGAAGGATTGCTGGAATAAATTACATTTTAGGATTTAGAAAATATCAGGATATACAAAATATGGTCTCTAATAGACACTATATAGAATATATATACTAAACATGGTTCTTTGGCAAACTCAGGTTTAACTGCCTTACTTAAACACAAAGTTCCAACCAACATGGGTTCATGAGAGGAAAGTCATGCTTAACAAACCTAATTACTTTCTATGATAAGGCTACCCACCTAGTTGACCAAGGAAAGCCAGTTGATGTGATCTTTTTGGACTTCAGTAAAGCCTTCAGTCCTGTCTCCCACAGTATCCTCCTGGACAAAATGTCCAGAATACTGCTGAATAAACACATATTAGTATGGGTGAGCAACTGGCTGATGGGTTGGGCTCAAAGGGTTCTAGTCAATGGGGTTACATCGGGCTGGTGACCAGTGACTAGTGGGGTCCCACAGGGATCCATCCTAGGGCAGGTGCTCTTGAATGTCTTCATCAATGACTTGGATACTGAGCTTGAAGGACTGCTAACTAAGTTTACCAATGACACCAAATTGGGAGGAGCTGTGCACAGTGTCAAGGGCAGAGAAGCCCTGAAGAGAGACCTAGATAAATT
>NW_010315707.1:0-1404 GCF_000700745.2 Antrostomus carolinensis
CTCTGGAGGAAGTGGAGGAGGTGGGAGCTCAAGTCATGGAGGATCCAGCCATGGCAGTGGTGGTTCCGTCTATGGAGGAAGCTCAGGGTCTGGAGGAGGAGGAAGCTCAGGTCATGGAGGATCCTTTTCTGGAGGTGGAGGATATGGAAACTCAGGTCATGGAGGGTCCATCTATGGTAGTGGTGGGTCCATCTGTGAAGGGGGAGGCTCAGGGTATAGTGGAGGAGGAAGCTCTGGCAGGAGAGGGTCCATCTCTGGAGGTGGTGAAGGTGGGAGCTCAGGTCACGGAGTATCCAGCTTTGGTAGTGGTGGGTCCATCTGTGAAGGGGGAGGCTCATCCAGCTATGGCAGTGGTGGGTCCATCTGTGAAGGTGGTGGCTCAGGGTACGGTGGAGGATCCAGCTCAGGCAGGAGAGGGTCCATCTCTGGAGGAAGTGGAGGAGTTGGGAGCTCAGGCCATGGAGTGTCCAGCTATGGTACTGGTGGGTCCATCTGTGAAGGGGGAGGCTCAGGGTATAGTGGAGGAGGAAGCTCTGGCAGGAGAGGGTCCATCTCTGGAGGAAGTGGAGGAGTTGGGAGCTCAGGCCATGGAGTGTCCAGCTATGGTACTGGTGGGTCCATCTGTGAAGGGGGAGGCTCAGGCTATGGTGGAGGTGGAAGCTCAGGCAGGAGAGGGTCCAGTTCTGGATGTGGAGGAGGTGGGAGCTCAGATCATGGAGGATCCAGCTATGGTAGTGGTGGGTCCATTTGTGAAGGAGAAGGCTCAGTGTATGGTGGAGGAGGAAGCTCAGGCAGGAGAGGGTCCATCTCTGGAGGAAGTGGAGGAGTTGGGAGCTCAGGCCATGGAGTGTCCAGCTATGGCAGTGGTGGATCCATCCATGGAGGTGGCTCTGGGTATGGTGGAGGAGGAAGCTCAGGTCATAGAGGATCCAGTTCTGGAGGTGGCCACAGCTCTGGAGGTTTTGGATCCAGCTCTGGCAGTGGCAGGTGCAGGCTTTTCAGGGGGGGGGGGGGGTCTTCTCTGGAGGTGGTGAAGGTGGGAGCTCAGGTCACGGAGTATCCAGCTTTGGTAGTGGTGGGTCCATCTGTGAAGGGGGAGGCTCAGGGTATAGTGGAGGAGGAAGCTCTGGCAGGAGAGGGTCCATCTCTGGAGGTGGTGAAGGTGGGAGCTCAGGTCATGGAGTATCCAGCTATGGCAGTGGTGGGTCCATCTGTGAAGGTGGTGGCTCAGGGTACGGTGGAGGATCCAGCTCAGGCAGGAGAGGGTCCATCTCTGGAGTTGGAGGATATGGAAGCTCAGGTCATGGAGGATCCAGCTATGGTAGTGGTGGGTCCATTTGTGAAGGGGGAGGCTCTGGGTATGGTGGAGGATCAAGCTCAGGCAGGAGAGGGTCCATCTCTGGA
>NW_010315708.1:0-23177 GCF_000700745.2 Antrostomus carolinensis
TCAAGCGCAGCTACTGCCTCCGCTTTAGCTGTAGCTGCTGTAGGTTTTCGTCAGGAGCCATAAAACCGCCCCCCACCAAACCAAAGCCCTAGCTGGATATCAGATGTTACGTGCCTGTCCCTTGCTAGTGACTTCTGACTGTCTGGGGATACTGAGGAATAGCGTGTTGTTTAGGGACAGGGCGCTGCGAGGAGCGCGGTCGCGCAGGCTGGGTCCGGGCTGTGCCGTGGTTTAAGGTCTAACGAGCTCGGCAGTTACAGCCGGGCTGTGGTAAAAATAGCTGCGTGTCTGCTGCCCTTGAAACAATTGGTGCTGCTGGTCCCTCCTGCGAAGAGCTGCAGCATGTTACTGCCACGGCCCTTGTCAAATCCTACCTATCTCTTCTTGCATATTTCTTCTCATACGTAGGCTGGCATCTGTAGTTCTGCCCTTGAAGTCAGGCACCCAGGCATGATACTTGAATTTTCAGTTTTTAAGGCAATGCCATTGATTGACATAATAATAACATCCTTTCATTATTATCTTGTATCTGCACATTAGTTCTGCAGAGCACACTGAAGAAAAAAGGAAAAATGCTCACTTCTTTGTTCTTCCCAGGAAAAAAACAAAAAACAAAGTAGAAGTTGTAAAACTTTTTTATTTGCTCTCTGATAAAGTGGGAGGAAAATACTCTCTCAACATCACTTGTATTATATCTTGTTCTTGGGAGCTAGCGGGCGGATGACAAAGGGCTGTGTGTGCCCTTAGACTTAAGGATATCCAAAACCCCATAAAAGTATTTCAGAGAAAAGCTCTCACGGCAGACAGAAGTTTTGCATTTGTAGAACGGTTTATCACATAATAGTTGTCAAGGATACAGCATCCAGCGAGCAGAGCTCTGCCTAACGCACAAAACCTTTGGAAGCTCTTGGTGCGCTGGGTCAATTCTGTTTTCATGTGCTCGGTCATCCCCAATTCAGAGACTGGTCCCATTGTTTTCAAGCGAGGCTTTTTTTGGAGTCAGGGCTAATTAAAAGAAGGGCAGGACAGATTCTGACACCTAATGAAGTACATAAAAAGATAGTTTTAAATCTGCATTTACAGTAAATTTAACCTCATTTTTGAGAGTATTGTACCATATATGTGTTTTGCTTTTATTTTGCTTTGAATACTGGCATTATTTTTTATTTTTTTTAATAACCCAAAACCCCCCAGGATTTAGTGTCTTACAAGCTGCCCAAAATCCACAGTGACTTCTACACGTTTATCTACTGTCCTGTGTTTCAGTGTACAGCATGTTTCAGAAGTTTGTTTCATGTTTGGAAACTGGACTTAAAAGACTTTGGATGAAACATGACATAAGTCTCTAGAGGTGCTGTAAAACCAGCTACTGAAAGATAGCTGCCCTGCTGAAGGCAGTTCCTGGCACAGTGACTTGTTAATCTGAGGTTCTGACTCTTGCAAACATTTTGTTTGTGCTGTTTTAATGATGTGGGCAGGCTCATTGAAATCTGCTTACATGGTTACAGTTACCTTTGTGTTTGCAGAATCAGGGCCTATTTCTAGAGTCCTTAGTTATATCTGTTGGCTTTTTCTTAGCTTCTGCAAAGAAGAAAAAAAAGTGTTGATTAGATTTTTTTACCTTTAGTAGAAATACTGAAAGTTTAGTTCTTTGTATGCACTTCCTTTTACTGCAACCTTTCTGTGTTTGGCATTGCATCTTTGTGTGCTTTTGTAGAGGTCAACTGGTTTGTGTTGCTTTTTAAGGATAATCTTTCCATTTTCTTTTTTGGAGGTGAAGATTTTTTTTCCTGCAGCTTTTCCTCAAGACCATAGTCTACCTGGTCTCTAGAAGATCAACACATCAGTTGAACGAGAAGGATTTCACTCGATTTCTTCCAGAGACCAGGACAAACTTGGTGATATGAGGAATGCAGCTGTCAAAGCACAGCATAGGTTGAAATTCAGGTGTCAGTTCAGGTTGACATAGTTGAGGCTTGATTGATTAATTACTTGGAAAATTAGTGAGCTAATGGATTGATGGTCCATTTAGTATCCTGATGGTGACTAGAGGAAAATATCTTGAAACAGATGTAGGAGTTTAACTCAAATATGTAGTAATGCTGATGTCTAAATCACTCCTGAAAATCTTCTAAACTGTTGGTGTTTTTGCCAGCACGTTCAAATGATCAATTCTAGTTTTCTTTAGTTTTTAAGTTAGAATTTTTTAACTTGGATGAATATTCCCTTTGTACCTGAACGGAGGTGCCAACTTGCTGCCTTCAAATCGCCGGCTGGTTTGTACACTCTGCGTAGACAACACGCTGCTGTGGGATGTACTTGAGAGCGTGGAGTCGGCAGCGGGAATCCAGCTCACTAGAGCGAGTGTCAGATTTTGCCATTGCTGAGCTGAAATTTGTAGTGACAACAGTATTTTTGTAGTTAGTAAAATAACTTTTATATTGCAAGTCATTGTAAGTTAAATATTATAAACAATTATTAAGAAAACCATTTAAAACTCAAATGAAAATTGCTTTGACATTCTGACCTGTCATAGTGTGTCATTAGTAGCTTTTTTGTAACCAATATATGTTGTGATTTGACTTCAAAGGGCAGCTTTTCTCTAGTCCACTCTTGATTTCATATGCTGGCTTTACTTCTTCTCTTTAAACTTACAAGTAAACTTGAGTCTGGATACAAGTCTATATCTATAAAGTGTCTTCTGAGTGGCAATGTTTTTAGGTCCTTGTGGAGGGGTGCAGTGAAGTTAGGTGACTGAGTTCCCTGAACACAGGCTAGGATGGGCTTTACTGCCCTGAATGCATCAAGTATCTGGATGAGGTGGAACACCTAAACCAGGGAAATAGGGAAAACTGAGACAAAAGGTGTCTGCCATCCTTCTTTTGCTTGGAATTAGGTGCCTAATTTTAACCTCCTCCCTCACCATTTTCCCCTCTCTTCTGCCTGTGCACACACCTTTCAAAACTACAGCCGCCTCTCTGGATGAAGCAGCTTGCTGTGCCCTGGGTTGTGCTCAGCTCTGCTGTGTGCGTGCAGCAAGTGTGCCTGGTGCGTCCGTGCTGAACTGCACCACACAGGGCAGGGCACTGCCATCAGGAACGCTTGTCCTGGGTATCCCCCGTGGTTTCATATGCCTTGGTGCTAGGTGGTGACACACCATCTTACTTGCTGATATAATGAAATACCACAAATTCTGTTATGGTATTTTTAGCCACATCTACAAATTCTTGCTGCGTGTGGTGGTTTTAACCCAGCTGGCAGCCAAACACCACACAGCTGCTTGCTCACCATCACCTGCCTGGGTAATAAAGGAGAGAATCAGAAGGGTAAAAGGGAGAAAACTCATGGGTTGGGATAAAAACAATTTAATAATTGAAATAAAATGAAAATTAAAATAATAATGACAATAATTATGATAATAATGGAATAGACAAATGAGTGATGCACAGTGCAGTTGGCCCACCGCCCACTGAACGATGCCCAGCCTGTTCCTGGCTAGTGATCCCAGAGGAGAGAAAATCCTGAAAACCCTGATCCTGGAAAACAGAGAGAGATTGAGAGATAGAGAGCATATGCTTTCTGGCCAACTCTCATTTATATCATGACAATAATTATGATAGTAATGGAATAGACAAATGTGTGATGCACAGTGCAGTTGCCCACCGCCCACTGAACGATGCCCAGCCTGTTCCTGGCTAGTGATCCCAGAGGAGAGAAAATCCTGAAAACCCTGATCCTGGAAAACAGAGAGAGATTGAGAGATAGAGAGCATATGCTTTCTGGCCAACTCTCATTTATATACTGACATGATGTTATAGGATATAGAATATCCTATTGGCATATCCAAATGCCAGTTTGGATCTGTTGCTCTTGCTATGCTCCCTCCACCTTCTTCTGCACCTGCGGACTAGCAAAACCTGGGAAGTTGGCAAGTCTTTGATTTCTTAGCAACAACTAAAACTATCAGTATTTTATCAACATTCTTCTCGTACCAAATCCCATAGTAAATCCAAAACACAGAGCTATTCTGGCTACTATGAAGAAAACTAGCTCTAGCCCAGCCGAAACCAGGACACTGAGTAACTAAGCCACGTTGCACAGCTTCTGAGGGTTGCTTACGTTGATTTGACTGCCCAAGGTGCCATTTAGGATTTGGCTTTTACTGCTTTGTTTCTGAGGGTTTTATATCTCTCTTACTGTCTGTTGTATGAACAAGAACTGGATCTAGCCTGGACTCTGAATTCAGATGTCCCTTTTGCCCATTTCTGTGAACCTTGGGAAAATTCAGAACTGGATCTAAATTTGTGGCTCAGGCCCAGTGCCAATAATGCACTTTGAATCTAATTTGGTACTTTGGGTTTGTTGGTTTTGAATTGCTTTGAGTTACTTGATACTTATGACTTGCTGACACAGGGTCGTTCAGGAGAG
Organism: Antrostomus carolinensis; assembly: GCF_000700745.2. Taxonomy (NCBI): domain Eukaryota; kingdom Metazoa; phylum Chordata; class Aves; order Caprimulgiformes; family Caprimulgidae; genus Antrostomus; species Antrostomus carolinensis. Next base: position 4,429 of record NW_010315708.1, read on the forward strand.
TAGATATATATACATGGCCGATGTCAAGTGGTGTGCTTTTTTTAGAGATCTTCTTCATTATAACTTATTCATATAATTACAGCATGCTGAGTATGTTGCCATGTTCTGTTTTCCCATTCCACAGTACTTACTGTTCAGCGTTGAGGAAGCTCTGTAAGAAATACATCTTTACAATGATATAGGAAATCACACTGTCTAATTTATCAAGAAAATGTAATGGAAATACTTTGTGTAGTCATAGAAAAAAAAAAAATCTCACAGCACATATGGTGTATGGGTGGTCATGGTGGAAAGGGGAGATGTAATGCTATAAAGATAGTTGTTTTGACCTTCCGTTCCCTCTGAGAAAACTGGAGGCAACTTCTGTGTTTAAATCTCTTCCAAGAATTTGTAATTAGGAACAGTGTCATTCAAGAAATAGTGGTATAAGCAAAGGAATCCAATGAGCACTGGAGGGATTCAGGAGATTCATTCATAAAGAGACCATCCAGATTTCCGTCTTCAGCTGCTGTGATTTAGCCCTAGATTAAAGCCAGGGCTGACTCTGGGGCATGGTGTCATGTAAAGTGATAGCAGGGGCTGTTCCACCGGGTTGTGTCCTGGCATGGAGCTCAGCTCTGGCATTGAACTCGGTGCCAGGCTATATCCTGGCATCAAGTCTAGATTTTCTGAGAGCAGCAAATCTACCAAGTGGCTCCTTTTCCCTGAAATTCCTTGGTGCACAGTGGCATTAAGAAATGCCTTGGTGCCCAGATGCTGGGCAGAAGCAGAAGAAGAGAGGATGGTTTGGAGCCTGATCCTGTTGGAGGTAGAGGTAAATAGAGCAGCCGTTCTCTGAAGAGAGCAGTTTTGGGTTGGTCTTTGTGCTCTTCATGGGAGCTGAAGAATAGGAGATAGAAACTGGAATATTGTCCCTGGAAAAATGAACCCACAGGCAGGGGAAACTAGCTTCTATCTTCTGCAGGTATCACTGTTGAGGATTGGGGTGGGGTGTTTGGGGAATATTTTAGTCAAGGGCTTTCAAGATGCCTGGTTCTTTCAAGTTCTCCCCGAGGCCGGTGAATATAATTTCTCATCCTTCAAGAAAAGAGGAGATTTAACAGAACAGTTATTTCCAACAAGTTTCCAAAGTGTTCTGGATCTAGCCAAGTATTTCTGGTGTTGACAAAACCCTGTGCTTCAAGAGATTGACCTGTAACAGTTGTGTATGCTTGAATTTTCTAGAGAAGTGTTTACCAGGGCACAGGGGGTAGGATCCACTTCTATCTTTTGACTTGAAAGCACAAGCTGTGTCAGTCCTATGTGAAAGACAGTCTTCTGGGGGAGCATAAACACCCACTCAAAAGTACAACGGTGAAAAGCTGCCCAGTCTCTGGCAGCTTATTGTCTTCTGTGGTGTGGGCCTTCTAAGGAACAGAGATACCCATACAGCAGATACTGAAGTAACTGTCAAATGCTGGGCTTTATCTCCAGCAGTTGACATAAGAGGTCTTTGAAGTTCTCACAAGGCTCTGACAAGTTACAGTTTAGGCAAGTTAAAGCTGTATTGTAAAAGAGGGGGAGCAAACCTATCCCAGAGGTCTGATTCCTGAATTTGACAGTTCTCTCTTGCAAGCGTCTCTGTTAGGCTGCTCATAGCTCAAGAGTTTTTATAGAGCTCAGCATCAAGAATGATGTCAGTGAGTGTGATGTCAGCAGGTGGTTCTCAGGATACCGTTTGGTTTTGAAATCACAGATTGGTCAGATGCAGCATCTGGAAATTTGCATCATCGTACATTTGCTGGAGGTTTGTAATCAAACAAAGGAGGTGAATAGGAAGAAGTTAATCTTGCTTCCGAGTCCTGTACTTGCAGTTACAAATTTCAGTGCTTTCCTTCAAAACCAGTTGTAGATACCTCCTTTCTTCCAGACTCTTCCAAAAGTGCTGTATGGACATTGCCAGTGGCTTCAGTTAGCAGGAAACTAAGATGATTTCAGCCTGTATCTGTGTTGGTGGAGGAATGGTCAGAGAAAGATGTGAGACCTGGCATGTTGCATTCTCCTTCCCGTGTTGTCCCAAATAAGAACAAAAGTTCTAAAAACTTCCAGGAAGAGTTTTCTCTTTCTGGTGCTTGCACAGTGGTCCTAACTTATGAATAATTAGGGTCTAAATGAGAATCCCCTGTATTTCCGTCTGATCTCACTCAGTGGGTTCTGAGGATGGGCATTACAACTCTTGTGCAACTGTACGCAAGGCTGTCAGGCAGTAAGTTGATGTCTGTCACATTATCACCTGTGACAAAGCTACTTGGTTTCACAGTCCACTTCTCTGACCAGAATTCAGCCAGGACAGGTTGGTATCTCTACTCTTTCAAAATGTGACATGTATTTTGTGGTGACCTTGAGTGGCCTGGGGCTATGCACCTTCTTTGATAAGCAATGCTTTGGTAGGCTGTACCCTTGTGCGAGGATATTACTTCATTACCAGCTCAGAGGAAAGAATGCCAGCTACTACATCTCTGTCATCACTTTCCACACCACCTGCATTGCATTGTATTAATATTAACTTATATCGTATTGCAGTTTATTAATAAGACAGCAAGGAATGTTGTTACATATTTTTAACAGAGAAACAAGTTGGGACAAAAGTAGCAGTGAGCTCTCTAGTAGGCCCAGCAACCTAGAAACATCTGCAACCATCTGGCATAGGAAACTACTGAAGTAAAGGTGAGTGAGACTTTAAAATTCACTTTCCACATGTCATCAGCTTAACACATGTATATTAAAAAAAATGTATTGCAGTTTCCAATTCCAAACACTTAAAAAGAAGTAATTCTGTCATTCCCAGCATTTTAAGAATGCTTTAAAAAAAAAAAAAAAAAAAAAAAGTCTTAGACCTTTTCCTTTACTTTCAGTATGACTGCTTGACTTAGTAGTCATATGTCGAAACTGACTATCCATTTTGTGAGTAGGATATTTCTTTGAATTACAGAGTCCTGGAAAATTGCTAGTTTTTATCTTGGATGCCTAGTCACTATTGCTCAACAAGAGCAACACATTATTATTTATCTTTTGGTCATCAGTTTACATGGTGGTGCTCAGTAGCTGAATAGCAAAAAGTGGGGAGACTGGGAAAGCAGCTTGATCTCCTTTTAGTCATAGTTCTAGAGTGGTTTTTAAGGAAAAGTATATATACTTGGAAAAATGAGACTCGGACAGTGTTGCCTCGTGTTTACCAATAGTTAAACACTTGATACCAGGAAGATGAGAAAAAGCTGCATAAATAAACAAATTGTAATACAAAGTCAAGTTGGGTCCGTGTGATTACGTGCAGTAGTGGAGGGGTGTGTATGCTTGGTCATTGTCAGCCACAAAAATAGTAAGCTGTATCTTGTGCTTTGTGTAGATAAACCAGTTGTATTGCTTTCACTCTTTTGATACAGATAAAGTGATACCATTTTCCTGTTCTGCATTACACGCATGTTTATATTGGAGTTAAATGCACTTACAGCTAGCTTCTACTTCCCTGTTTAAGAAAGTAAGTTATGCCTTCATCTTGGTTTCTTTGCTATCTTCTGCTTTTGGGAACTTCAGACTATGCCAGTTAAAAAGACAATGGTAAATAACATTGGTATTGTTTAAAAAATTAAAATATGAGACATTTCAGCACTGTTCTTTGAAGCTAGTTGCCTCAGATTTACTAATGAGCTCTTAAATCTTTGTAAGTGAAATTGAGACAAGAAATAGAATTCTAAGTATACTATAGCAGCCACATGTAGCAGCTTCAGAGACAAACTAGCTGGTTCAGCTGCTGCTGAGCTGCCTGGCGATTTTGTGTCTAGCTGTTTCTGATGGCTCTGTTATGAGCAAGGAGAAGATGATGTTCCCGGCCTCTCTCTGCTAGGGCTGCTCAGCTTGTTGGTTGCAAACCACCTGGCATGATTTGGGGGCTGGCAAAGGAGACAGCTGTAGCTCTCGCAGGTGTGCCAGCTAGGTTGCTTATCCAAGGGTCATATACCAGGTAAGGCTATCTGAAAAAGCACATCCTGTCTGTTTTCTTACTTCATTACTACAAGGCTATTTTTCAGTAAGGTTTGCAAGGAAGGAGCGTAATAGCAGGGCATGCAATCAGGACACCAACAGGAATCTCACCTGTGCTAGTGAAATGCTGAATGGGGACTTGTGCCTGGTTTTTGTCAGGGTGGAAGAGAAGTTCTGAATTTTCTCCAAAGCACCAGTAATGACCCCATTCTAGCTGTGGGGTAGACATAAATAGACTTCTAGTACTCGGAAACACTTGGCATTTTATGGGAAGTGGAGAAATCGAAAGAGCTACATATCTGCCCTGTGTTTATTACCATACTGCAGCAGCTGTCCCTGGAGCGTGACCTTTGGCTCCATGCATAAAGGGGATTTTTTCCCCCCCTTCATCTCTAGCATTGTAAAGGAGTTAGCTTGCAAAAATCTGGAGGCCTCTGCCCTCTTTATGGGAGGTCTTGGTGTCTCTGGTGGGGGAGACCCTCCCAGGTTTGCCAGGTGGAGAATTAAAGATACTTGTTGAGCTTTATTCTTTGCACCTGAGAGGTATCACAATCCTGCAGGCTTGAGCAATTAGAGGCAATAAGCAACAAGGGGGAGAAAGAAAATTTTGCTATTTCCTGTGACTCTGGGAAGAATGGGGAGATTCCTGAAACTGTGAGGTTCATCTCTGCTCTGTCTCACAGGCAGTGAGGACCTCTGTGGCTGACCATTGCCTATCAAAAGTAAGTGAATTTGTGGGATTTTATTTGTGTTTTGATGTGGTTTTTGTTTTTTAAAGTTGGTCACTTGCAAAAGGCTGCAGGGACGGAGAAGCCTGATAGCAGTGAGTGCTAAGGAAAGGAAATGAATTGCAGGATCACCCATGTTTGATTATGAAAGTGTGTTAGTCCTAAAGCTACTATTCCTTCTGAATTTCAAAAGTTTCCCTTGTGAGGCAGATTTCGTCTAACTCCTTCCTTTGGGTGTCTTTATGGAAAACTGTAATGTGACTTGAAAATGTGCATTTTTTAAAAAACTGTGCTTGAGGAAGAAAAAGTACTGCTAGGGCAAATTACACTATTAGTGCTTTTCAGTCTGCATGTTTCTTCCTTGTTTTAATCATCCTTTCTTTCAAGTACTCTGTATCTTGCCAGCAGTTGGAGTCAAGCTCCTCTTACAAATACAGAAGGCCCATAACTCTCCAGTGACCACGAGTACAGCGTGCAGGCTTTATTCAGAAATAGAAAAGCAGGGTATAAGTAAAACACGGTATTTTGTTTCAGACAGATGTGACTGATTTAACTTGTGTTGGTATTCTAAGTGATTAATGTATTGCAATGATCATTGCTGTCACAGTTGAAGGACTCTCATTTCTCTGTGAATTTTTTGTTCTGGTTTGATTACACTGCGTGAGATGTTTTTGTCTGGTGGCTGTACAAGGCAGAAAGAAGTGCAGCTCTTCTGGATTTAGTATCCACTCTTTTGTTTGCCTGTGACCCAAGCATTCCCTTCCTGTCTTATTCACCCTTCTATTTATATTGTAATATTCTTCATTATATTTGCTTGTTTATGTCCTTTTTTCTGTATCGGGAAAGTGAGGAGGGAGGTGCTGATCTCTTCTCCCTGGGATCCAGTGATAGGACGCATGGGAATGGTTCAGAACTGTGCCAGGGGAGGTTCAGACTGGACACTGGGAAGCATTTCTTTACCAAGAGCATGGTCAAACACTGAAACGGGCTTCCTAGAGAGGTGGTTGATGTCCCAAGCCTGTCAGTGTTTGAGAGGCATTAGGACTGTGCCCTTAATAACATGCTTTAACTTTTGGTCAGCCCTGAAGTGATCAGGCAGTTGGTATCTATCATTGTAGATACCTTCCAACTGAAATATTCTATTCTATTGAGATTTTTGAGCAGAAATGAGCTTGAATTATTGAAAGCACTGCATTTAAAATTGTTATAATTGCTTTGTAGATGGTAACTTTTTCTTGGTTCAATGCTGAGTTCAATTGTTGCTTTTTTAGCCTAATTAAAAAGTTAATTTGTCTGCAGTATTGTTTCAGCTACTGCATGATGGTTTTACTGCATGTTATTCTGCCTTATGTGCATGTGTTACTGTAGTTAAGAAGCTTCTTGTATTTTGAATTCTGGATTAAGAAGGAAGATGAGCTGTTTTTCTGATGAAGTTGAATGTTGTGGGGGAAGTGGTGGAAGAAAATCTTGATCTTTCAAATGGTAGAGGAGTGTAGTTTCTGAGACTTAGACTGTATTTCTCAGTTCAGATGCTACTGAATTATGCTTTTAGGTTTCCTGTTTGAAATGTGGAGGAAAAAAGCCACCAGAGTTATGAATGTGAACTCCTGATAAGCCCAGGGTATGCCTAGATCTTTGCATTTCTGAACTTTACCACTTGGTTTCTTAGAGTTCAGATTTGCTGGTGCTTTTATTTCATTTGCTGGAGAGAAGTGATCAGCACTCAGAAAAAGTGCCCTTTGGAGAAACTACACCCTGCAGTAAGAGTGAAATCTGGAAATAATTATCTCAAGATGTAGATATTCTTTCTTTCTAATTAGATATGCCTTGATTTATGTCTGCTGCACTTGAAAGTCTTCAGAAACATGTACTTGTTCCTTGTAGTCTTTCTCTTGTTAAGGGGTCTGTTTTAGAAGGAAACAATCTTCCAATATTGATCTGTACAAAGATGGTGAAAAGGAAGAGAATACTGGTTAAGGTAGTTTTGAGAAGCTGTATTATAAAAAAAAAAAAGTCCTAGGAAACTGGTAAAGAAACATATCATTACTCTTCTTCACATAATTGATTAGTATTCAGCTGCAGTTTTAGTGTATGAAAGTCATTACTGTTTGATAGATCATTTTGATGTATCCTAGAGGGTAAGTGATCACATTGTGGTGTCATTTTGGTTTTTGTTAGTCTCAAAACATTAGTTCCTCTAGGTCCTAAATCTGAAGCTGTCTGTTACACAGCAAGCTTAGGTTTTTCTCATTTTTTTAAATATATAAAAGCTGTGTAGTTGATAGGGGAAAAGCCTGAAAATGTGACTTCTGAAGATTAAAAAGACAGCACGAGCGTAACATTTTTAATTAAGAGTTAACATTTAAATGTATAAAAACTTCCTAGCTTGAAGAAAAGAAATTTTAAAATATTTTTATTCAGTGCTATGGAAGACGGGTATGTAAAAGCATCCTTCAGATGCTGTTTGAAAACAGGTCCTGTATCTGCTGCCTCAGCACAGTTGGGAGCACGCAGGGTGAGGGCTGAGTTGTCTCCTCGTTGGCAGTATTTTCAGGGCAGGATTGAAGTGGGCTGCTTTAGCGTTCACAAAGCTAAGTCATCTGAACAGCTGCCAATGGAGGTAAAAGGATATTGATTTTCAGGGTTGCCAAAGTGTTGTCTGTCTTTCATGAGTGTTAAATCATATTGAAAGGATTTGGGGTAAAACTGTCATTTATTTTAATGTTTTCCTTTGTGGACTATTAATCAAGAAGGGCAAGATGCAAGTGTACACTCTGCCAATCGGACCGACATCCGCTAGCAACCGTCTGTCTGATGCTGCTCCTCCCAACACTGGCTCCAGTTTACGATCATGTTCTCTCAACGTGTTTCAACATGTAATTGCATTGGCCTATATACAGCGATGTGGCTGTCTTGGGCTTTAGTCCTAACCATTGTAAGTGTGCTGATTGAATTGCAGACTAAAAATAGGCTTTACTCAGACATGCTGGGTGCTATCAGTTTCCACTCTGTTTTGGCCGTTTGTTGGTAACATGACATAATTAAAAGTTGACAAAGGCAATAGGCAGAATGCTGTCCAGCAACCTTCAGGATTTCATAGTTGAACAAGGTATTTTCTTAACTTGATGGAGTTGGTTAGTATGGTTACACCTCAAATAAGTGCCCACTGCATTAAATTCTTTGATAGTTCTGGTAGGATGCTGAAAGTATGTTCTTGCCTTGAAGCCATTCTTTAGATTGACGTTGCTTCTGTGGGAAAGCCACTGGTAATGGACCATAGCATTTGGAAATCATTACGGCTAGGTGTGATTTGAGTGACAAAAGGGAGATTAGAAATATTTTTTCAGTGAAGTGTAAGTTGAGCTATATTTACTTCCTTTATGTTGTTATGGTTTGTCACTGGAACTCCAGCAAATATTTCAGAAAGATATATGCAGCTGACAATGGGAGAATAGCTTGCTATCTCAGGAGTAGTCACCAGCTAGTGTTATTTTAAGAAGTTTCAAGGGAGATTGATTAGAATTATGCTCTCATGTTCTTCATCCACCAAATTAGATTTCTTGAAATAAAACCAATAATCTAAATCTCTGAGGTAATTAAGCACGATCTCATAAAATATAGTTTGAAGAAATATTCAAATTAAAAAAAACCCACATTTTTCCTCAGTGAGTTCTTTTGAAGGAACCAACATAGGATGCAGGCTGCCAAGCACTCAGTCTCTGTGTTTAGATGTTAAAATTGGGGAAGGGAAAATAAACTACAGTTACTGTAAAAAGGTTACTTTCTTGGACAATTGTGTATATATGTAGGTGCAGTCAAAGCAATGTTATACCTACCTTTGTTTTCTCATGTTGGTTGTTTGTGCATTTCTTCTAAATAATTTGAGTTAAGACTGCAGCGTGTTCTGTAGCTGAGTCACGGGAGGTTAATATTGAAGTTGAAGTCATGCCTGCATGTTACTTTTTAACTGACTGGTTGTTTGACAATTTAAAATAAAAGTGACTGATCTCATGCTGTATTTACATGTTGCTACTAATAATTTCTATGGTTTGAGTTATTTCTGAAGACGGATTCCTGAGAGAATGAAAGGCTGCTGGAGTTGGGGTGATTGTACATGAGAAGAAAGAAAGAGGGAAGGTCTGTAAAGTTTTCCTGGCCCAGAAACAGGAATACAATCATAAGCAGGTTGTTAGCCAAATCTAATATCTCTTGTAGACTGTACTTTGTCAGTTGTAACTTTGTGAGTAGGTGTTATGTGAAGACATTTTGCAGGAGAATCTGTTCTAGCAAACTGAATCCCCTGTTTATTTTCAGATATCTCTGTTAAATATTGATAGGATTTGTTGTGAGAAGTTGTAATTAGCTGCTTGGGGAAGTATATGAGTGATTTGGCATGAGTGTTCTTACCATAGCCTGTAACAGCATACTTGTATAACCTTGCGCCTGACCTACCAGGGAATTTGACTCTCATATTTGCTGTTGCAGTGGCACCTATTTTGGCTTGATTGTAAAGCTGTCACCACTGAGCAATGACCTGAGTGGTGCTCATATTAGTGTCTGTCTTTATGAGCTACTAATGGAAATGGAAAAACCTATCTACTTAATCAGATGCTACTGAAGCTAATTACTGTGTTTAGTTAGTTTTTGTTACAGAGACAGAGGCAAGTGCAAATCCCCAGGCACAGAATGTTTATACAAACACATGGAGGTGTGTGAGCAATTACAAAGGCCCGTGTAGCAGAGCAGTGTTTGTGCCATCTCTCATCCTTCCTACTCTTCCCCTGGCTGCTTTTCAGTACTGCAGCCCGCACCCTGGCACCAGGCGCAAGCCCAATGTACGGGTGATGGTGGTTTGCATGTCGCTGTGAGTCAGTCTCTTCAAGGAGACAGGTTTTGGCCACTGATGATAACTACTTTGTTACTCTTGATGGATGAAACCATGGTGATGGGTATTTTGTGCATGGGACAACTGTCTCAAGTAACCAGGGCCTGCTCTTTCTTCCACAGTGGGTAACAGTGGAAGAAAACAAGCCTGGAGAGAGGCTGCAGTTTTTCAAGAAAAGTGCTTATTTAAAACCTGGAAATAGTCATATCGTAATTTCTTGATTCTCAGAAGCCATTTCTGGCAGGCAGTCCATGAAGAGGCTGCTGTTGTTAACCTGCAAAGCTAACAAAAAGATAAGCTAGTAATGAAATTACATTTAAGCTCTGGATTACAACCTAATATTGAAAGCCTTATGTACTCATGCCCATATTGCTTAGTTACAGTTTGGAAAAACGTACTGTTAGTTGTGGAGATGCTTGCACTGTGTAGCATAAGACCTGTAATTTTTTAAGGACACTGACTGAAGAGCTTCTGTTTGAAGTTGAGGAATTAAAGCTTTGAAGCCCTTATTTGCAGATGGATAGAACTGGTAGAGCTATTATATTAGTGCAAAAGGAAAAAAAAACCCAAACCAACCCATTGTAATGCAGACAAAGCCTACCTTGCCCTTGGACACACACGAACATTTGTGGCAGAATGGGTAATGCAAAATAAATATTCTCTTTCCTGTATTAGCTGTTGGACAACAGCCATTCCTTCTTCCCAGAAGCACAAGAGGTTTTGGAGCATGGGCTGCTGGCTCTTTGGGTGCAGGAGCAGGTGGGTGGGCGTAGGAGAGTGGAGCCTGGGATTCCAGGAGAAGCTCTTCAGCTTCTCCTAATGGCATGTCTCCTAATGGCAAAATTGGCACGAAGTTAAAATACCAGTGTTGCTGCTGGCAAATTTTAGAGTTAACATTTTGTTTATGCAGTTCTCCTTTGGGTGTTGTGTTCTGCTCTTAGCATAGTCTCCTAAAGCCTTACAAAACAGAACTAAAAGTATTAAGCTGATGAATGCCTTGCTTTGTTCTTGTTCTTGTCCAGGAGAAAACAGGTTTGTACTTACTCTGTTATTTTATGATTTGGGGACAAGGGAATTACTTTGCTGTCTTTAAATTCTTCAAGCTTCTGTAAGTGAAAATGAGGTTAAAGAAGTGTGTCTGTTGCTTGGAACAAAAAATATTAAGTCTTTCCAGCTTCCTGAAATAAGTATTGCACCTGAGCCAGCCCCTGAGAAAACTTTCACAACTTATTTCACAAATGAATTGATATCCAGCTATTTTATTGGTCTGGAGGAAAGATACTTATGTCTCAGCCTCATCAGTGTCATAGCAGCAAATGTCTAAATTTGCCGTGGGGAAAACAGTGTCTTTTTAATGTATCTTAGATGAAACATGTTTAAGTTACAGTTTTAATATATTAGTTCAATGTAGTAAGAATGCCCAGTTAGTGCAATAAAACTGTATCTAGATGGACTACTTTTTCTCAAGTGAGAACCTCCCATACTTGAAAGTAGTTAGTTGAATATTTGTTGGAAAAGTTTTTGGGATGAAAGATTTTACAGATTTTGTCATGATAGTGATGTCAATACCTGCTTAAGCAATTGACTTGGAAGCTCCTTTGCCTGAAGGGACCTTTATCTCCATTTCTCACCTCTTAGGAGAGGGCTGCTACTACTAAATGTGAGTGGACCATTCCACATTTGTATTAAAAATAGAAATCAAATGTACAGGACAGTGATGGTGTTTGACAATATGGCACAGGCTGCGATCACCCTAGTTTGGGCATGTTGAATTAGATAGTTCACACAGGAAAGGTGTTAATGAGACTGGCCTTTGGGATGTGTTTTATTTAAATGGGCTTAGGAGCCTTTTAACTGTTGTGTTTCCTATTAGAATGCTAGTGATATTTGGAATGGTATTAATAAGTAGGAACTCAGTTTAAAAAACAGTATAAATTTTTGCTATAGCAATTTAAGTAATTGAAATTGGAAGAAAGTAAAGGAGGAACATGTAAATGGGAACCTAAATAAAAATATCACATTAATCTTAATATTTGATTTGGGAACAAGATTTTTTGAGCTGTCCTCAGTTTTTGGGAGAGACTGTAGAAAATGAATGATGAGAAGAGATACGCTTGCAAAAATATTTGTTTTTGAAGGAATACACTCTGTTGGCATATGTAGTGTGAGACTCTTGATGTGTAAGGTGCTCTTAATGCAAATATATTTTAGTTAATTTTAGTTTTACCAGATTGTGATGGGTTGGTTGTCAGAGGTAAGGATATTTTCTCCATGCTCTTGATGACACGCTGCTGGCTAGTGCTTTGACTCCAGACCAGACCTCATATAAGTAATTTTGGTGTTTTCCTGTGTGTCTCCATAGGATGGTGATGGATAACTGATATTGAAAGCCATTTTTCTAGTGGCTATCACCTCTGAGATTTTCTAGATATGGGTCAGAGGAGGTATTTTTCTTGGAAGTTTGAGTCATCCTATGTGGGTGCAGTGGACTAGTGGGCCATGAGTATGGTTTTAATGTGCATCTCAGCCCGACTCTCGAATGGAGAGCTGTTTATAGTGAAGCTGTTTATAGTGAAGCAATGACTTAAGCTGTGAATTTCTTTGTGTAAATTACAGTAATTGTTTCATCTTCCAATACCAAGGTGGTACTTTCAAACATATTGTAGATATTATTTGATTACCGAACAGGCACTTAGTGACTTTTGAGCACAGCTGATATGCATACTTTATCCTTCTTTTTCTTGTGATTATGTACTTCTGCTGTCTATTACACCTTCGTTAGTGTGCTTTGATCGTGCTGTGAAGTTACTCAGTCTTCATAATAGAAGGCTAAACTTCTATTAGAAGAAACTACGGTAAGGGTGACAGAGCACTGGAACAGGCTGCCCATGGAGGTTGTGGAGTCTCCTTCTCTGGAGATGTTCAAAACCCGCCTGGACGCCTTTCTGTGTGATCTCATTTAGGTTCCTGCTCTGGCAGGGGGATTGGACTAGATGATCTTTCGAGGTCCCTTCCAATCCCTAACATTCTGTGATTTCTGTGAAGGCTAAACAGCCCATAGCTTTTACTTGTCTGTTGAACTTGGTAGTTCTGCTTTTTCTCCTTCCTGGAGAAGTCCCACACCCTACTTGGTGCTGGAATGCCTGTTTTGTCACAGGCCTTCATTTAGGCTTGTGTAACAGTCAGCCAGCCACTGCTATAGGCTTTGCACAGAATTGGATGCAATTTTTCATATTGTTTTAGGTTTGCAAGAAAATGAAATGTTACCAAAGATTATAGAGCTAGGTGAAGCTGGACATGTTTAAGGATAACTCAGCAGAGTGGTTTGCAAACTAAAAGTACTCTCAGCACAAGTTTAACCATAGACAGTAATGAATATAGGTTCCTTTTTCTTAGCATCCTGTTCAGGTTTCAGCAACCACTGTCTTTTCCAGGCAAAGGAGGGTCAACTTGTTATCATGACACCGTTGTTTAGCAATCAGGGCTGACCCTTCAGTAGAAATTACTGCGTGACTTGATTCCACTCTTTGGAAGATGATCATAGTGTACCAAAAAGGTCTATGACTGGGGAAAAGAATCTCTTGAATATTTTGTGCTAAATGTGCCACTGTTCTCAAGTGTGACTTGTGTCACCTGATGCTGAATTCCAGCCAGGGTTGTAGCAGGAGGGAAGCAGGGGTGCCTGGGTCAGCCCCTGACGTGTTAGGTTTCCATTTGTATGCTGAGATGCTGTTATGTGCCTTTCTGCAACATGACCCTCTGTGCCCTAAAGCTGTGTAAGCTTTGCTGTTGTTTTATGGGTTCAGTGTCTCACCAAACCAACTGACTGAGCTGTTTGTGTCGCCCTCGCTTGGACAGTTGCCTTTGGTTTAGCAGGGAACCCTACTCCTCCCCGTGCCTCACAGGGCCATTACGGTGCACAAATATCTTTAAAATCTAGGCCATCTCAGTACTGTCAGGGTAAAAAAGTTACTGCATATGCCCAATAGCTGAAATCTAATCCACTGATGCTTTATTTCTCCAGAGGAGCCTGAGGTCTCACTGGTTGTGGTGCAGGCTGGCCTGTAACCACCTCTCCTGTGAGAATTGACAGGAGGTTGCTGGGAACCACATGAGATGTTGAAACCAAAACTCAAACTAACGAAGTGAGTCTGCTAAAATTCAAATGAATGAAAAACCACCCAAACAAAAATATAGGTGTTATTTATCTTGATGTGGCCTTACACTCTTGTCATGTGGGCTGTCTTCTTCCTTTTGCCACCAGCTCTCTGAAGGTGTGGCCATCTGTGCCTTTATAGCCTGGCACCATTTCTCACTCACAGTTTGATCATTGCCCAACAGAGGTTGAGGTGGTTACTGCTCCAGCCTCTGCCCAGGCAACCTGTAGTGAGACTGGAGATATGAAAGTTGCTCTTGGGCCAGGGACCACCTGTGCCAGGCCCCACTAACTTCTGCTTTTCTGGCATTTTGGGGGCTTGTGGTCACAGGCAGTCTTTCTAGGTTGAGTCTTTAGGACAAGAGGAACTGGCTTCAAGTTGCACAGAGGGAAGTTTAGATTGGATGTTAGGAAGAGTTTGTTTACTGAAAGGGCTATCAGGCATTGGAACAAGTTGCTCAGGGCAGTGGTGAAGTCCCCATCCCTGAAGGTATTTTAAGAGTCGTGTAGACATAGTGCTTAGAGACATGGTTCAGGTCAGGGACTTGTCAGTGTTGGGTTAATGATTGGACTCAATGATCTTAAAGGTCTTTTCCAATCTAGACAATTCTGTGATTCTGAGTGTAGCAAAGGGATAGGAGGAGGAAGGCAGGAGGAGACCAGGCAAGGTCCTGAAACTTAGGATCCAGTGCCTGTGGTGGCATAGATTGCAAACACTGTCTGTAGGAGGATTTTTGCTCCCCTGGTCTACTCCAGACGGGAAAACCAGCATTGCCAAAGCTAACGGGGGAGCCCAATGCTGGGGTTGAGAGATCCTACCCAAGCTTAAATAGCAAAGCTTTGCTCACAGGATTTCTGTCACATACTTGCAGCGTTGCCGGCTTTTGCATGCAGTGCTGAACTTTGTGTCATGGTTGCCCTCCAGAGTAAGGACAAGGTTACCACTTATATAACAATTGCAAGGTATAGTAGAAATTGACTGCAGATCTACACCGTAGGCTGTTTACAATCCTCTACCCCTATTATTTAATGAGTTGTTTCTAAAGAAGGGCTATATTTATTCACTAGTAATCAATATTTTCATATGGTTCTGGAAGGGCAGTCAGGACAAATGAACTGAATTAACTTCTCTATTGGTGCATAGGGTCTGCAGTTACTCATCAGTGCAATTTCTTATTTATAAACATAGTGCAATTTCATATCATAAACATGTCTAACTGGATAAGAGGAGAGTAAAAGAGAAATACCATAGATTTCATTGTTGTACTAAGAGTTTCATGCCCCAATAAACAAAATAAAGATGTTTAAATTTTTTGCTAGTGCAGCTCAAGATATGACTTTTTACAATTAGTCTGTTTAAAAAAACAAAACCAAACCAAAAACCCAAAACCAACCCCCCAAAAATACAAACCATACAATTCTTTTGAAGATTACCTTCTCTGAATACGTTTGGGGAACAAAGCTAATTGAGACAAGAACAAACTGCATTCAGACCTAAATGAAATTACATACTCTAAGCAAATTCTTGTAAGCTGGACTGCCAGAGCTTTCTGCTTTGCTCTGAGATGCAGGAGGTATAGAAGACGATGGTGTGTACCAATTTTTGGAAGAGCTGGGCTTATGGTAAGGCACAACACTCACTTTTTTGTTTTCTCCCTACAAATCAGGACCTTCTTTTTTTCCTGCTTGGTACTTCACAGTTTTCTGGCAGTCTAAGAAATCTAAACGTGCAGAATCTGTCTGTCCCTACAGGTGGCCATATGGAGTCCCCATATCTTCTTCGGGAATTTTGCGTGTATACAACATCTCTTGTATATCTATGAGGAGTAGGAGATGTTGTAACCAGAATAATCAGACAAGAGTGTGTTAGATAAACCTGCAAACCCAGTCTTGTCTAATGCTGTCCAAGATAGCAGCTGACGTATTTCCTATTTAAGAAAAAGCATGTGATGCGAGTTTTTCTTTCCAGTGTTGCTTGCTTAGAATTCTTGTGCTACTCTCTGAGGAAAAAAAAATAATCTAAAATAAGCAAAAGGCAAAGCTGCAAAGAGAAGTAGTGTTCTTTTCTTAGATGAGTAAGTGAGCCTTTCCTCAGGTCTGAAATAGAAGCAGGAGCTCTCAGGCCTGAATCTCAGGAACACCTGCTGATAGCTTAACTGGATCACGTTAACTTGCTAAACAATTTGAGAGAGAAGATGGCTGATAACCCTGGTACAGAGACTATGTTAGCAAAGATAGTTTTCCCTGTGCTGGTTCAACTGATGCTGAAAGAGGCATCAGTTATTGCCAACAAGACATTGGAAAGTTACTTCTGCTGATGAGGAAAAGCAGAGAGATGTGACATGCTGGCTACTGAAAAATCATGGCCATCAGGGGTTACGCTTGTTATTACTTAAAAGATATTTCATAGGTCTTCACATCATTAAAGCTAGAGCCAAGCTGTCTACTCAAAATAGTAATTTACAAGGCTTACAGAAATGGAAACAGCCCTCATTTTGACCTACTTCATGTAGTTGCAAGTAGGGATGTGCATTTTTTAAAATTATATTTATTTTGTCAAATTTTACTTGCCTTACTATGCCAAGCAAGGATAGAGAACATGCAAAATACTTCTAAGGTGTAAGGACTAGGAATACTTAATTGCTGCTCACTCTGTTAAATGATCCTAAATCCATTTGATGCATCCATAACCTATGGATACATTTCTAATAATCCCATAAGCAACTTGTTGGAAAGAAAGTATTAATGGCTATTGTGTGGGAAGAATAAGTTTGGCCTATTGGATATCTGAGACATCTGGAAGGGCCATGAATTTCCTGGTGGAAAACCTTCTCAGTGAAACATCTGGGGCTTATTTCTCTGTCTAAACCCAAATAACCTGAAAACTGTTTCAAGCAGGGTGTTTGCTCTACCAGTGAAGAGCAATGAAATGCTTCAGAAAAAAAGGACACCAACAGCCTATTCTGAAATACCGCTGCTCTAGAAATGAAAGTATTGTTTTCAAAAAAGGGAGAAAGATTAGAAATGTCTTCTCGTACGCAGAGTTGCTCTTTGCACTCAAGTAATGCTTAAAGAAAATGTTTTCTGATTTTTTTTTTTTTTTTTTTTTTTTGTGAGGGGGGAAAGTATATTTTTAATTTCTGACTTTGAACCTTCTTCATGCATGACAAAAAGGTGCATTCCTCTCCTGGTTTAGGATGATTGAGTCAGCTATTCCTTGCCTGATCAAGCTGAACAACCATAGCTGTTGTTTTCTTTTTAATTGGGCTTCACAATGGCTTTTGGATCATCAGAAACTTCCTGCTACTTAGGTTGTCAGCAGTTTTGGAATCTGTGGATCTTTGTTGTTGGCTTGTGTTTTGTTTGGGTTTTTTTCCTTTGGCCCACTGCCAGGATAGGCTTCAATGTTGCCTCTTGCCTTTAGTGTTTTAATTTTTTGAGTTTTTTGGTCCAGGAAGTGAAAGCTCAGCCAGAGGGACCAGAGGTGGGAGAAGCGTGGCCACGAAGGTGTCCTGAGGTACCTGGGGTTGCCATGGCCACGCACCAACCAACTACAACAGCAAAGTGCCTGCAGAGAATTTCAAAGCTCTTTCTTCTTCCCCAGACTGCTTTTTGAATGTGCCCCCAATACTCAGTCCTTTTCTTTTTTTTTTTTTTTTTTTTTTTCTTTTCTCCCTTTTAAATAGAGCGGGGCTAGTTTATGAGCAGGGCTAATTTATCAACAGGGGAGGGTTTGAGCACTGAAAACCCAACAAAATGTTTGGGCCTTCTTGCATATTGAAGGGACTTGTTTCTTATTTCACTGCCATGCTGTTGCAGAAGATGACATCATCCCTGCGGAGCCGGTCAAGTTACACTTGTGTATATGTGGTGAGGTTAGAATGACACCAAAGACCTGGATGCTTTGCAAACTGCCATTGTTTTTATGCTTTTTTTTTTTTTTTCTTGAGGGTTTTGCCTCCATCCTTTTGCTGTGCAGTACAAGATGGAAGCTTAACCAAGCCAAGCTACTCTTCCCACTGTAAGAATTACTTGCAGATTAATTGGCAAACAAAAGCACCATGAATAAAACAGAGCTTTGTGCTTTGTATTTCAGAGTTTTTGATTGTAGCTAGCTCCTGCTGGGGTGTGTAAGCGATGTGAGACATTTGCCTGTAGTGAATGAAACTGGAGGGATGAACAGCTACAGCTCCGAGGTAAAGCTCAGTTATGTTTTTGTGGTGTAATTGTGGTTAAGCTCACACTGAAAATAAATTAGGTCTTTGTAATTCATAGTAAAGTCAATACTGGAGAAAGAGTAATGGCTATTCTTTTTTTTTTCTTGAATGTGTTGTTTACTTGTTTCTGTGTTTTAGGGCTATGCTACTGTTTGGGTTTTTATTTTAAAGTCAGTGAAGAGAGAATATCATGAAGGGAGAATATCGTGATTATAGAGGGAATAAGGAAAGTGGGAGTCATACCTGTCATTCCCCTGTCTACTAGTTGCTCAAACTGCATACTGTTTTTATCAGAGAGGGGAAGTTTTACATTTTATTTGAGCCAGATTAAATTAAAGGTACTTTGTTGGGAGGGAAACCTATTTTATTCATTGTTATTAGTTAACACAATGCTTTTTCTAGCATAAGGTAGTATATAATTAATTCTCATGCCAGAAGAGAGCACATCCACTTTTGTTTCCAGACTTCTGAGAATGCAGCAACTACCAAAAGGCAGCGTTTGGAGAGGGGATGAGTTTGTGAGGAATGCCTTCATCTAAGGCTTAGGAGAACATTTGCTCTTTCTGAATGTGCCAAAAGCTTGCTGTTTGACTATGAGTTAACCACCTTAGGGTTGCTTCTGCTGTGGGAGGTGTGACTCTTCCCACTGCTTTAAATTTACTCATAGCTTTGTTCCAAACTGCAAGTATCTGGCACGTTTCTCCATGTGAAAAACCTTCAAACTCTTTTCAACTTTTAGTATT
>NW_010315709.1:0-27306 GCF_000700745.2 Antrostomus carolinensis
CCTCTCCCTGAGGAGGAGGGAGCGGCAGAAATGTGTGACGAACTGACCTTAAGCCCCCCGTCCCCTGTCCCCCTGTGCCTCTGGGAGGGAGGAGGTGGAAAATCGGGAAAGGAATTAAGCCCGGGAAGAAGGGAGGGGTGAGGAAGGTGTTTTAAGATTTGATTTTATTTCTCATTATCCTCTGATTTTGATTAGTAATAAATTAAATTTGCTTTTTCCCCCAAGTCGAGTCTGTTTTGCCCGTGCCAGTCATTGGTAAGTGATCTCTCTCCGTCCTTATCTCTACCCACAAGCTTTTCGTTATATTTTTCTCCCCCTGCCCAGTTGAGAAGGGGGAGTGATAGAGTGGACTTTGGTGGGCATCTGGCCTCTAGCCAGGGTCAACCCACCACAACTTTCAACAAAAACTTTTACAAGTTAACACAAATTATATGTATTTTCTATTTTACTTTCAAAACAGCTTGTATGCATATAGACCTATAACAGGAAAATTGTACCTCTTCTTCAGAAACTGATTTCCTTGACACCCAGCAGCCAGTCTCTATACTGTTTTTTTTCCCCTTCTCTGTATGTTGTTTCCCCATTCTTTTTCATGTCATACAACCTAAACTTGATTATTGATATTTGCCTCAAATACTGTGACTTCTGTTGATAATTTCTGAACTAGTGACTTTAACCCTTGCATTTATTTCCATCAACACATTCCTTCCCACAGCAGTTCTTCTCAGTCAATGCTGTACAGACTGAGACTACCATTGACTACTACTCCTTTCAGAAACCTGAAGTGTTTGAGTTACCAAAGCTGAAATTGGAAGGATTGTCTGTGATCTTCGAGCTTTCCATCCCAAGAACTGATGAATTGCACTCTACCTAACAATGCAAAACTCAAGTAGGGCTAGATGATGACTGACATAGTCGTTTGCTCATCCTCATTTCAACCTTGTACTTGTGCTGTTCCACAAGTGTCATTCTGCTATTTGAAACTATTTGTCTTGTCAGCAGCTTTTAAACCAGATAAATGAAAAAATCATTTTCTAGCAGAACTTTTTAAATTACCTTTTTTCTTCTGAATCAGTTGGTTTTAAAGTAACCATTTAAGAGTTGGACTGATTCAAGAACTTGTTCAATCAGCAGCTCCTTTGATGAATATTAATATTCTGCTTATCTTAACACTGGATTTCATAGCCAAATGTTGCCCTCTGCTTAAAATCAGTCAAGTAATTGACATAGACTTGTGTGATGTTTGTAGTCTTTGCAGGGTTCTCCCGATCCAATGTCAGGATGATTTAAATGTCCCAACCCGATGTCGGAGAAGGTTTTGATACGATCCCAAGAGCAAGATTAAAACACAAAGTCAAATGCCGTACAAACAGAACACCTTTTATTACAAAAAGAAGAAGTAATAAAGAGAATAGCAATAGGATAGGACAGGATGGAATGAAAGGTGGAAATCAAGCCAGCAGTCGGGATAGGGCTGCAAGAATAGTCACCACCATGGATCCTGTAGCAAGGAGGCTGTGATGGGTGGCGAGGGGGTCTCAGTTCCTTGGAGACACAGAGACTAGCAGTCATGCATGCAGCTTGCTCTGGTGGTGGTGATGCGAGGTGAGGTGTGGAGCAATCAGGCAGTCATCATCTGTCCCCTCAAAACTTACCCATGCAGGGCCTTTTTAAATACCCCTTCAAGGGCTGTGGCTTCCATGACAATGGTACGTCTCTCTGTGTCCCCCAGCAACTGCTGCATGGTTGGGGCAGGGGCATGTCCTGGCAGAATATTTTCACAAATAGTTTTTTTCAGGACCCTGTGATCTTGTGACCACCCCTGTAAGCAATCTTTGAGACAAGTTCATAGTGCAGTTCCTCACAGGCGTAGATTCAGCCTTTTGTTCACAGCCACAAGGTGCTTTATCCATGGCCAGACCAGTAGTCATCAGCTTTGGGTGGGATGATGCAGCTTCTCTGCATGAAACGATGGAGGATGAAAAGGGACTTTCTAAAGGTACAAACACATCAGTCAAATGAGAGAACTGGATCTAGACACTGGAACAGGCTGCTCAGAGAAATAGTGGATGCCCCCTCCCTGGAAGTGTTCAAGGCCAGGTTGGAAAGAGTTTTGAGCATGGAAAGTGTCCCTGCTCATGGCAGGGGGGTTTGAACTAAATCACAGAATCAGAGAATGGTAGGGTTTGGAAGGGACCTCAGGAGATCATCTAGTCCAACCCCGCTGCCAAAGTGGGTTCCCTACCCCAGGTTACACAGGAAAGCATCCAGGAGGGTTTTGAACATCTCCAGAAATGGAGACTCCACAACCTCTCTGGGCAGCCTATTCAAGTGCTCTATCACCTTCACAGTAAAGAAGTTTTTCCTTAAGTTTGTGTGGAACTTCTGGTCTTCCAGTTTTTGCCCATTGCCCCTTGTCCTTTCCCCAGCCACCACCAAAAAGAGCCTGGCCCCATCCATTTGGCCCCCACATTTCAGATATTTATAGACATTTATAAGGTCCCCTCTCAGGCTTCTCTTCTCCAGGCTAAAGAGTCCCAGCTCTCTCAGCCTCTCCTCATAAGGCAGATGCTCCAGGTGATGATCTTTAAGGTCTCATTGAACCCTAACCATTCTATGATTCTATGTTAAATATGCAATATCCCCATGATAGCTTTATTCAGCAAAATTAATGAATAATTGTATTCAAGACTCATTCACCCAAAACCCACTACTATTTTTTATTAGCCAGAATATTATAAGGTTATATGGGTCCTGGCTTTTTCCTAGCAAGTGAATAGTACTTTGGTCTCATGTATACTGCATGGCATGGTCCTGTATGAGGTTTGTAATTTGTATTAGTGCTGCCAATACCACAGAAAGAGTGAGAGTAGCTGAGGAAAAAATTAACTGAAGTGGGATAAAACCTAGACAGCTGTGCTAATCACATTTAAGGTTCGTCTCATAGGTGACTGACCACCAGGTTTGTAAAACAGAGCTCATTACTTTTCTCTCCTGGTTTTTATCATCATTTTTATGTATTTTACCATTATTCCAGATGTATGCTGATGTGTAGATTCTCTTAATAATTGAAAGCTGAAAAAAGTTTTATACTCTTGTTTGTAAGATACTTTCTAATCATGAAACATTTCTTTTACAGGCTTACTGGGAGACAACATAGAGTACACTCAGCAAACAGAAGCAACTGTCGTGACATGGCCATGAAACAAGTCTCCATGTCACAGCAGATTTAGATCCCAACACTCCCCTTATCCCAAAATATTTAAGCGGAACATGTCTAAGCAATTCAGGCTTTCAAAAGGTAGTCGGGGGCCCTGTAACCTGAAATGCACACTTTTCTGCTAAGTATAGGATGAATGTTTTTAAGTCAATACTGACTGTTATGGTATTAAAATTACAATAAACATTTCTCGTTTTATGAATCAGAAATATTAAAAAAATCAGTAACAATACTAAAATTAACATACTCATAATGAAATTATTGTTGCTTACAGTACAAATCAACACAGAAAATCAAAGGCTTAGTCTCAGAGTGATCAGTATGAAAAATGGTTCCATTAGCTTTGATCCATCACCGCAACTTTCTAACTTGGAAAAAATTTACATGTTAAAAAATGGTCAATGATTCACTCCACAGTCATTAAACAAACATCACTGCTTGTAGAGAACCTCAGTGCTGTGAGAGGAAAACTAATTTTCAATTGTAGGAAGCTTTAACAGAGATAAAACAAATTTTCAGGACTAATATCACATCAAAATAAGCTGCATGTCTTTATACTCAATGACTTCCTGTAATTCTAGACTGCTGACTGCTTCCATGGATCGTTTCTGAATGCTGTTAATCTTCATGGTGCATTACTTTTGCAATACATACGTACTACTAAAGCATTTAAAAATCATTCTCCTTGATGTAATAAAAAGATGACGTTATTACCATTAAGCTACTTTTTGGCCAACTACATCCATGATGCAAAAATATTAATTAAAGTAAGTATAATTTCTCCCTTTCTATATCTTTGCTATTTGTTACTATGGCCATAATCAGTGATAGAGAGTGGCTATACCCAACTAAGACAGGCACTCAATTACATTGAGTAATTAATCATTACTCAATCTAGAACTGAACATGTGATACTAGTCACTGATAGAAAGCATGTCCATTGTTTTTTTAAACATGAATCAAAATGAGTTTTTTAACATGTCATGCCAACTTCTGATGTAATGAAACGCTGCACTTGCTTTCTTCTCAATCATTGTATTCTGTGTAAGAAGGCTTGAGATGTGAAGAGAAAATAACCATACCTAAAAGAGGCAAGTAAAAGCGGTGTAAATTGGCATATTGATACTGCCTTTTAAAAAATATGACCTTTCTTGAGGATGATTGCCCTTTCAGATTTCATGGAAGAGAAGGCAGACTGGGTAATATAAAAGCTTGTTGTATTTCCTCAAAGTATAAACTTATACACCACTCACATTTGTCCGGAAAATGAACTGTCCAAGCAGAGCATTTTGATTTTTACAGTATGACACTGTCTGTTCAATAGATAGAGTTGGATTAGTAAGGAAAAAGAAAAAAAAAACCCCAACATTACCAATGTGGACATTTTAGACTACCATTATTTCACTTTAGCATGAATATCCAGCTGAAATATATGGGTCAATCTAATATTCAGAGTAAAATTTTTGCAGGTTTTTTTTTACATCACTGAATTTATGTGTAATTAATCCTGATCTGGAGGTGTTTTCTAGGGACGAACAGTTAAAAGGAAGTTCTTTATCTCTTTTTCAGTAGAACAAAGTAGATCGATATAGGCAATCCTACAAATTATACAAAGTATTAATCAAACTATGGTAGCAGACTAAAGGAACTACATACTAGCCATGATATAATGAAAAAAACAAAATCAGTATTTCCAATTAGCGAAGATGAAGGCCATAGTAGTCAGAATTTGAATTGTTTGTGTGTTTACATTTAACCTGTACCCAGGGCTAAACTATAGTAGTTGCTCTATCACCTGATGATCCCGTCCCAGTTGTGAAGGGGAATCAGGAAAAGAAGAGGAGGCCCATGGTTTGAAATGAAAACAGATTCAATGAAACCAAAGTTTACAAAGTTATACTCATCCCAGTGAACGTATGTCAGTCCTCAGGAGCAGAATAATAAGCAAGCCTCTCCAGGGTTGACAACCCCTGAAATGAGAAGAAGGAAAAATCCTACCATCCTTAGTAAACTTATCCCTTTATAATGGGCATGACATTTATGGTATGGAATGTGCCTGCTAGCCAGCTTGAGGCAGCTGCCCTGGATTTTTCCCCTCCTAGCTCAAACACCTGGCTGACTCAAAACTGCTAACAGCCTGCATACCATGGATGGCCTTTGATTCTGTCCCATTGAAACCAGGACATACTGTCACAGTGTAGCAGTGACAGAGTTAATCTTAGAAGATACGAATATTTGACATTTCTTTGTGGAAGCTATAATAAGAACAACACTAGTACTTTTCAGTATGCATTCACCAAGAGAAAGGAAAAATACACAGAAGCATTACTAGTTATTCCAGCTGCTTTGCAAGATGCATGTATCAGGGTTATTTCAACACAAACATTGAGGGAAAGCTCGTTGAAGAAACTGCTCATTCTTCCTGTTATAAACCATCTAGACATAGGTTTCTTTACTTCTGCACAGATCTAGAAGATAGAAGATGTGCATCAACATCCCCGTTTCTTCTCCAACTTTGTAAAAGCTAAGTAGTAGTTTTGAAAGTGCCATATTAAATGACAAAGTATCCACTTCTGGCCCTGGCTGTAAAAATCACAATTAATATATAAGCTGTGTGTCGTCTCTATGTCTGCTTTGCTGCTTGGCAAAAAGATATAGGCTTCTACCTGTTAAAGGAAATTTCTCTCCCGTGGTATGGCATCCACATTTTATCAGTACTGGAAATTTTAATTTTGGTAAAAACATTAAACCTACCCCTGATCTGACAGAAGATATTGGAAAGACTAGTTTTCCAAAAATATAGCAGGAAATGTTATCCCTTTATCTGTAAAAATGATCATATTGACCAAGTTAAAAACCTTCTTTGGAGTCAGTATTTTTATTTTTTTTTTCTGTACCTCAGGATATTAGTATCAAATGAGAGTGGAAAAATGACACTTTCACATATATTGTAGCAAAAAAAAAAACAAACAAAAAAAACATTTGACTTTGTCTGAACATCTATTTGTGCTTAGACTTTGGTCATTTAAATAATACCAGAATTGGTAAGACTATATATTTGTATTTTTTTTCCTTAAAAATAGCTTTTTCAGTAAAAAGATTCTCTTGGACCCACTTTATATTAAAGCTACATTTATAAGTAGCTTATCAATATTCAACAACTGCTATTGCTGCTGGTTAATTGTACGTTATGGCATCTGACAGGAGAAAGTTTGGTTATAAAACTGATAAGCAGTTGCAACACATTTTGCAGATGAGCTCATATGTAATTAAAGCACATGAGCTCCACTCCGCAGTATGCTTATTATAGTCTATGTTAATTATTTATTAAACTTTTTCAAATTATACTGTTATAATGAAGTACAAATTGTACCATTACTCACAGATAGTGCAAAGGCTATACGTGCAAATTTAGTTGCCGCACTTATTTTTTTATGAGTTTAAGGGTCTTACTGTCAATTATAAGAAAATTATTCTCAAGAAAATGTTTAACCTTAATGATTTTATATTAACACAGAATATCTGTTGTGAGCATGAAAGTAATTGGAGTGTGCACTTCAAATTTAAGGGATTTATATTAAGGCCACCTAGAACCATATATTGAAAATAAAAGAGGGGACAGCAATTTCTCATGGACACTATTTAGATCATTGTTGGAGGAAATGGGATTATAGTATTGAAATCTCTGGGCCATAACAAATTTCCTGCCATGAGCTTTTTCAGTTCATATAAACTGGTTTATTTTTAAACATATTCTACTACATAAATTTTCATGTTGAAGAGTACCAACACTACACATCTACTTTTCCATCCTATTGTATAATTTCAGTGGATAATGCCTTCGGCAAAAGCCTTTGAGCAAGCTCATTTTTGACCTGTGAAGGAAGAAAATGGAGCTGCAATATTTTTTCTTGCTCCGAGGAGAAAATACATATTTTCAGGCATTTTTGCAGTTCTAGTCACTTCCTTAAAAAACAAACAAACAAAAAACTATGGCTTATGTTGTAGAATCTTATCACAAAATCCACTCAACCTGTGTTACCGTCTTCCCAGAAGCACTGTCTTCCCAGCAGCACAAACACAGGGTGTTGAAGTTCAGGGGAGAACTGCTGCCTTTCAGTGGATCTTCATGCATAACCTTCTTGCTGCTTTCTTCAGAATCATTAGGTGGTATTGGTCATGCACAACAATGACACTCCAATGTTTTTGTAGCACCTGGAGTATGTATTACCTTAAAGTCTGAGGTAAGCCCACAGCACAGTCATCCCATCTTCTTTTAAAATGCATTTGATGGTTTATATAGTTTCATGAAGATAAAGGTCAGTTGTGGAATTCATTAAATGTAGATGTAAATTCTCAAAATGTTTATGTTTGATCAGATGTGGGTTATTGTTGTAGAAACATCTCTAGTCATGTTTTAATTAAGTTTTCAAAACTGAGACAAGAAATAGGGAAACATTTGTTTAGAAAACAAATGCACATATTAAATCCATGGCGAAGAGAAATAACAAAAATTAACAAAGAAAAACAGACATTCACAAGAAAACTTCAGCTCTTCATCTAGATCCCAAATTCACTCATATGATTTACATAAAAAATATAAGACATTTTCCACAGTCAAAGCAAAATGGAAGTGAAATTGACTTCAACTGACTTAGGTCAAAAAAGTTTAAAGCCTGATTTCTTGGAGCAGAAAAAGTGCATTCCCAAAATATTCCCATTCCAAATATTTTCATTTTTTTCCTTCCCTCTCATTCAAGAAAATAATTATTTTCATAGTAAGAATGATTCTCAAAAAAAAAAAAACTTTACACGTGGCCTAAACATCACAGTAGTCATGGTAACCTGATCTTAACAGTAGGACATCTTGATAAAAAAAGATAGACATAACAGGAGGCAAACTACAAAGCTTGTCTTTAGAACAGTTCTGAAATAGCTTCTCTGAGGTAAATGATGATGAAATCTCTGTTCCTGTTATATGGTTTGAGCTATTTCCCTCTCTGCGTGAAAGAAGTACATTTGCTCTAAACTCATTTCAAAGTGTTTACTTTAGCTACATATTTTTTTTAGTGAAGAGTAAATATCAAAACATAGGTATTCAGGTTTAACTCCTACAATGTATAACTAACTGGAAGAAGCTTGATTTTACACATTCTTGTTTACCCCTTTGCATCCATGGGTTCCCCTATAAGGAAGAAAAAAACCCCAACATTTGTATAGTGGTGATTTCTAGAAGTATGTCCATTTCTCTCTATGGGTGGCCTATTAGATGTTAAAATCCAAATTTCACAAGGGTTTAGTTGCCTTATTTCCAACAAAATTGAATGGAATTTGACATCCAGACACCTTTGACTCTCTATGCTGACTGACTTATTTAAGAAAGTGTAATTCCCAAAATAATTTGGCTTAACTGATGCTGAGGTAAGAACCTTGTTATTCCACCTGTCTGCAGACCATCTAAGGGACAACCCAGAAGTTTTCAGTTCCTTGAGGTTAAAAGGTAACCTCCACTTGAAGTTGATTTAAAGTTGGTATATCATTTCAGCCACAAGCATGTGTATTAATTATAAATGTTTTTCACTAGACATATCACTATCCTCAAGGTTAGGAAGAGTAATTAAAAAAAATTTCAGGCAATATTGAAATAGTTAATAAAACCTTAAGCAAATATTGTTCCTTTACCTTACAACTCCGACATTTTCTGAAAATCCACTGAAACATATGAATCTACAGGTTCATCACACTATCATCATTTTTTAAAAATTCTTTTCTATATTTACTAATTATTTCATTTTTAGGTTCAACAGTCAGAAAAGGCTGAGAATTTTTTGCATCGTAACCTAGATTTTTCATGTAGTTAATATACAAAAATATATTCCCTCAGTCTCAAAGAGAAAAGGACTGCTGAGCCTCTTGCCATTGCTCAAATAGATTGGACCATGAGCACATGTGAAATTTTGAAAAATTTTTAACGTGTTTAATTTTCTTCAGTTCTTAAATAGAAAATGGTGAAACTTAGAGAGAAGTCCTCAGCCGGTGTAAATTGCAGTACACTGGGGAGAATGACAACGTGATGATTAACACCTGCTGGGCTCTGTCCCTGAAACATCATCACTTCGGAAATAACTATCCCTGTGCTCTCAGTATAGATAAATTATTTTCTTTTTCCTACTCTTAAAAACTTCTTCTTAGTAAAAATAAAATAAAATAAAATAAAATAAAATAAAATAAAATAAAATAAAATAAACTTTTTCCCCTTCTCTGAAAAAAATTATGAAAATATACTTTGCAACCGAGGCATCAACAATTAAATTAATCAGTACTCCTATGTGTTGTATTAAAAGACAAACCAAAACCCAACTAGACTGTTTCCCCAGATCAAAGTTCTATAGATTGGGGATGGAAGGATGGATGGAGGTAGTTGTGATGCAAGTAGTTGTGAGGAAGTATATGTGGAAGTAGCTTACTACATTTAAATAATAATAATTTTAAAAGACAAATAACTTACAAAGCAAAAAAAGCTATACAAACAGTTAACAATGGGGAAAAGCTAACTCTGAACTCTAACCTTACGGGGATTGTTTTACCTGGCATTGCTTTCTCTTCTTGTCTTTTTAAAAATGATTTTCTAAACTTTTTTTTCTTTTTTGTGTGTTTTGCTTTGCATTTTCGTTTGCTAACCAAGCCAAGCATCTTTGAGGCCATGATTTTCACAACTGCTTACACAGGTTGTTATTACTTCCCTGATATTTTCTGAGAAGATTGCTGACACAACAATGTTATGACATTCATAGAAACAGATTCCCTGCTAAAGTTTCTTATTATAAGCAGGAATAACAACAAAAGAACTGTCATGTAATTTTTTAAAAACTTGATCCATGTGCTTGATAAATAGTAAGGAAATAAAAATAATTAACAGCCCAAAACCACACATATATAAATTAATCTCCTGTTAACTATTCTTTTTAGATACAGAATTACCAGAGCAACAGCAACATGCGTACTCCACTGAGAATGTAAATAAAAGAGAGGATGCTTAAAATATTGCTTTGTTTTCACTACAGGATTTCAATTTAAAGTCTGAGTTTTCATTCCTAGCAACTGTGGTAATGCAGACTTCTTATAAAAAGTACTGAATTTCTGCAGGGTGCTGTGGTCTCGCTACTAGATTAATGCAGAATGTGCAGTTATGACAGCTTTCATAACTGTTCCTTTACTCCAACACATTTTCTGCCAAGGCTGGTAGCAAAACTTTGTCTTCATATCTTATGGAATGATTTGGCACATTCTTTACAAAATCTAATTGAATAATTTACTAACTCTCTCTCCTTTTTCATGCTTTTTGGGCTGTTTCCTCTAGCAACACAGAAGTACTTGTCAGGTGTTTAAATAAACAACACCTCTACAGATGAGCTGGTTTTCACAACTTATATGTTTTTCATGGTGTGTGAGGCAGAAGAGGATTCTTTATAGATTATAACAGGTGTATTGAGAATTATGCTAAGTTTCACCCTGGTTTACAGTCATTGCAACCCTATTAAAATTGATGCAGCAGCTCACCCCATTATTAAGTTTTTCTTTAAGCTTCATTCTTGACAATACCATTGGTAGCATAAATATGAAAGAGCAACAAAGTATTGAAGGTACTGAAGGTAAATCTTTGTATGAGTTTGATGGAGTTGTCACAAGAAAGAAAAAATAAACTTAAGTCTGGAATCCTGAAAAAGTCTGATTGCTTTGACTGAAAGCAGATCATTGCAGAAGAACATCCACTTACCACAAGGAAGAAAAGACACACACAATGTGTACCTATTGGATTATTTGACTGAAGTCAGGCTTTGTCACCAACAGGTAAATAAACAAATCTTAGTTTCAATGATTGCTTACTTGTCTCACAGAAATGCCTGAGAAGCATGAAAAACAAACATAATTTAGGTCTTTTCTACTCTACCAGAGCATAATTCCTCTGGTACTTAAACATTATATTGTCTTCATTTTGGAGTTGTCCATGTGCTCCTTGTAATCCAAAGCCTATTTCTCACCAGTAGTCCTTTCTTTCCCCTTTATCAGTTGAGCTGTCATTATTCATGTTACTGAAAATGATTTGTCCCATTTTAAATGAATGCTTTCTGGAAAAATGTTATTTCATTTTCATTTAATTTGAACCAAGTGGAATTTGCAAGTGCATTTTACATCAGTCTCTAGAATGGCATGGCAGACAACTAAAACAAATTTGTTTTATTTCTCACAGGATTTGATATTCTTCATGCAGCTGATGGAAACATCCATATGTATCAACTGAAGAACCCAAAAAAGCTGAAAATTAATTTTCCTCAGGAAAGCAAAGAACTAGGTGAAACAATGTGCTTGCAAGCTTAAATTGCAGAGTACACACACCTGAGCTAATGATAATATGTTGGTGTTTTGCCATGACAGCCTTTTTGCCACTTTCTTTGCAATGGAAAATATCAGGTCATTATGAGCTGATAAACATTTCTATATATATGTGAGTGTATGTGTATATATATGTATGCATACAGAGACAGAGAGATAAAAAACAAACATGTTTTCTTCCTCCAGAAGTGAAATGAAAAGAATTAAAAAGTCATACAAACTTTGACAAAGAGATAGCATCTACCCAATGTTCTACTAGATAAGGGGGAAGAAAAAGGAGCATACAAAAGTTACACATTGTCATTATCACATCTGAGGTCAACCAAGCAAACATAATATTCTAGAAGCATCAGTACCTAGAAATTAACCTCTTACAACCATCATTGGGCTGCTATATACATGGGTCTAACTTACAGCCAAAGTCCCAATGTTTCAATGAAAGTTGAATGTGAGGGCAAAGGGCTGGAGAATGTCTTAAATATTGGCCCATCACCATCATCTTCTAATTAAGCAGGTGGAAGAGTGAAAAGAAAGGAGTCTTTAGCATCAGCATATTTTTCTACAGTCCTGGGATCCATTTGCTTCTGTAGATAGCAAATGCCACAGAAAAAGGCTGTATAATCTCTTCCTTATAGTTTCTGAGTCAACTTTCCAAAGCCCTGTTGACTGCCAAGGGAGTTTATGAGTCAGTATCCCGACTCTCCTTTAGGACACAAGGTAAGTTGCCTAGGACCATATCTTCTTACACCAATGACTGAAACAGGTAGCATGGGACAGTTTTATATTTACATTAAAAATATTTGAAGTTGCTGATGACCAAATGTTAGTGAGTAATGAAAAGTTACTGAAATACACAGCTATGATGAACATTAATGTAACAACCAATGAAGTAACACATATGAAAATAAAAACATTCTGATATTAGAAGAGGGATTGTTGTTATGGATAACTTAGTATCAGTTAGATTGTTTCAAGGAGTTCAGCTTATATGTATATGTGTGTATATATAATATAGGAGATATATATGTGTATATATACATATGCATATATAGTTATACACATACACACACATAGAGCAAATGTGGCGATAATGCACAATACCTGAAAGGAGTTAGTAAATTCTGCAGTAAGCATGGATGTTAACACCTGCCAGTGTAGAAGAGACTTTTGAAAGTATATGTGAAATGCATACTTTGAATGGTGTTTTAGGTTGGAAAATGGTCTCAGAGGTAAAATCCATCTGTCAAACAACTATGTTGAAACAAGGTGAACACATATTAAATCAAAAGGCAATATAATACATCTCAAGTCTTCGCTGTTCTATACAGTTTTTGGGTTTTTTTTAATGAATGGCTACCAAGCCATTTCTTTCAACAAGACTGGGGATACTGAAAGAGACCTCCATGCCTACCAGATTCAAGCCCTTTTATGCAATAATAAATCTCTAGCCACAGTCACTGGTTACTACTACTCAGTCTCCACTCCCTGGTATATTCCAGATCATTTAAACTATTACTGGAGGAGTACAAAAAAAACCCAAACAACCCAAAAAACAACTCAATAGGTTTTTTTGTTTGTTTGTTTTTTGTTTTTTTCACTCATCTAGTGCTGGTCTTGGTCCTACAAATGATTTACAATAATGAGTTTATAGGTGTGCTTAGTAACTGCTTCCATGTTGCTGCTTCCATGAATGAAGATACTCTTTGAAGTCAAGTATTTGCAGAATCACTATCTTAGATTAAAAAAATCTTCAGAGGCTTGCTCTGTTTGATTGATTAGCAAGAAAAGAACAATGAATTCTGTATTTACTTTTTGAACAAACTAATGTTCTCATTCAGAAAATGGCCCTATGCAGGTAGACCTCTTGTACCTTACACTGAACCCTTTTGGCTCTCACTGAATGTATGCGAAGACTTTAAACAGTCTGTTTCCAAGTAGTTCAAATCAGGGAGAAAGACAGGAAGAAAACCTGACTTCTTGCATCTCTGATCATTTAATGTCAATACTAATATACATTAGAGGAGCAGGGCAGTTATCCTGATTTATATCAACTCAGCAGCAAATCCTAAGATTAGAAAAAAATGTTTAGAGTTATCTTTCTCATTTCCCAGTTTCACCTTCAGATAAATGAAGACAAAAATGCTCATCAGATTAATCTCTTTCTTACAATTTGTTGAAAAGCTCATTCAAGACATGGAATTAATTTCCTTTAAATGTCAAGAACAACAGAAACTGATTTTCCATGAGGATGAGTTATCATTTATTTGATTAATTATTTTTGGTTACTGTAGTGGTTTACTTTATATACTGGATTTAACTGCAATATAGCCTTCCTCTTCATCTTTCATCTGGTTCAACTCATAAACATATGAAAACAACTTTATCTTGCCTTATGGCTATTTAAATAAAGTGATATCTGGAAGTTCAACTCAAAGCCTGAATGCTTAACATGGAAACACTTTTTTGTAGCTAAACTGTCCCTGAAGATGGCACAGTGCACTTAATCTGAAATAAAAATATCACACAGAAAGCAGGATTACAATTAGGAAAAAAAAAAAAAAGTAAAAAACGTCTCTCTTTGGAGATTTTTTTCCCACAGACTTCGAGGAAAATAACAGAGTCTCATGTCTTTTACCATGCCTTTTTATTACTGAAATACTGCTCAAGGCAGAAGAAAAAAAAGGTATTTGTAACTTCTAGTTTTGCAATTCTTTTGGGGAAAAACCTTTGCCTATATATATTTGTGTAATGTATCTCTCTTTATAAATAGGTTCAACTGTGTTGCAGAGTAGTTCAGACAAACAATAAAATGTGGTATCAGGAAGCACATTAGCATAGTTTTGAAGCAAGTTGAAGAAATGAGGGTCCTACTGCATTGATTTTCTAGGTAAATATACTAATTTCATCCTCATAAGAATGGTGAAAATTTTTATAGGATGAAAGACACAACCTGCATTGATGTAGTTGTACTACACCTCATGTACCCACTAGACAATTCTATCAAAGAAAAAGTGTTTCCCCCACAACAAGAAATATAATTAATCAGTGATTTCCCCACTGCAGGTGGGGTATCACCAGAGTGGAGTAGAGAGGCAGAATCCCCTCCCTCAACCTGCTGGTCACACTGCTCTTGACGCAGTCCAGTATACAGTTGGCCTTCTGGGCTGCAAGCACACATTGCCAGCTCATGTTCTGCTTCTCATCCACCAGTACCCCCAAATCCTCTTCTTAGGGCTGCTCTCAATCCATTCTTCACTCAGCCTGTATTTGTGGTTGGGATTGCCCCTACCCACGTGCTGGAGAAGAAAGCTTGGGATGGACTTTTTACAAAGGCAGGTAGTGGTAGGATAAGGGGTAATGGCTTTAAACTGGAAGAGGATAGGTTTAGATCAGATATTAGCAAGAAATTCCACTCAATCCCAAGGTCCATGTCTCTAACAAAAATGTTAAACAGTGCCAGTCCTCATACTGAGCCCTGAAGGATGTCACTTGTCACTGATCTCTACTTAGACATCAAGCCATTGACCATAATACCTTGAGTGTGACTATCCAACCAATTCCTTATCCACTGAGTAGTACATCTGTCCAGTCCATGTCTCTCCATCTTAGAGACAAGGATATCATATGGGACAGTGTCAAATATCATGCACAATTCAAGGTAGATGACATCAGTTGCTCTTCCCTTATCCACCAATGCTGTAACCTTGTCATAGAAGGCCACCAAATTGGTCAGGCATGATTTGCCCTTGGTGCAGCCATGCTGGCTGTCACCCATCACCTCCTCATTTCCCACATGCCTTAGCATAGTTTCCAGGAGAATACACTCCGTGCTCTTGCCAAGCGCAGAGGTGAGACTGAGCAACCTGCAGATCCGTGGATGTTCCTTATTTTCCTCTTTACAAATGGGGTTTATGTTTCCACTTCTCCAGTCTTTGGGAAGTTCACCGGACTGCCAGGACTTCGCAAATATGGTAGATAGTGGCTTGACAACTTCATTGGCCAGTTCTCTCAAGAACCACAGATGCACTTCATCAGGTCCCATGGACTTGTGCATTTTCAGGTTCCTCAGATGGTCTTGAACCTGATCTTCTCCTACAGTGGGCAGCTCTTCATTCTCTTAGTTCCTGAATCTGCCTTCTGCAACTTGCAGGGTGTGGCTCAAGCACTTGTTGTGAAGACTGAAGCAGTCAAGTAATTGAATACCTCAGCCTTCTCCATATCCAGGATAACCTGGATCTGGTCTCCTGTTTCCTTCTGGAGGAGGACCAAATTTTCCCTAGTCTTCTTTTTATACCTCTTGTACCTATAAAAGTTTTTCTTGTCGGCCTTGATGTCAGAGCTTTAGCTTTTCTAACCTGGTCCTTGGTTGCTCAGACAATTTCCCTGAATTCCTCACAGGTTACCTGGCCTTGTTTCCACCCTGTGAAAGCTTCATTTTTGTCTTTAGGTTGTCCAGGAGCTTCTTGTTCATCAGTGAAGGCCTCCTGGTGTTTTTGCCTGACTTCATCTTGTTGGGATGCATCACTCCTGGGTTTGGAGGAGGTAATACTGAATATTAACCTACTTTCTTGGGCCCTCTTCCCTCCAGGGCCTTATCTCATGGAACTCCACCAAACAGGTCCCTGAAGAGGTCAAAGTCTGCTCTCCTGAAGTCCAGGGAAGTGAGCCTGCTGTGTGCCCTCCTTACTAACCTAAGGATCTTGAACTCTATCATTTCATGGTCATTTCATTGAAGACTGCTCTTGACCTTCACATTTCCCACCAGCCTCTCCTTGCTGGTTAGAACAAGGTCCAGCATAGCACCTCTCTTACTAGGCTCCTTGATCACTTGGAGAAGGAAGTTGTCATCAATGCATTCCAGGAATCTCCTGGATTGCTTAAAGTCTGCTGTGTTGTCCTTCCAATAGATATTGTGCTGGTTGAAGTTCCCCATGAGAGCCAGGGCTTGTGAATGTAAAATTGCTCCTGTCTCTCTGTAGAGGGTCTCATCCCCTCGGTCTTCCTGGCCTGGTGATGTGTGGCAGACCCCCACTGTAATGTCATCTGTCGCTGTCCTCCCTTTAATCCTAACACATAAACTCTCTGTCAGCTCCTCATGCAACCCGAGGCAGAACTCCATGCATTCCAGCTGGTCATTTCTCCAACCTGGAAACATTTAATGGCATAGGGAACTAGTCTGAACATTAACCAAAACTTTATTTTTCCCTTAAGTCTAAGGGTTCCTAGACCATAAGATAACTATGTTTCTATAATCCATTCACCAACACCAGCAGGAACTACCTCCAGAAAGTTGCAAACATGTTGATAGTCTGAAATTAGTTTTCTTGGTGGTGATATATGATGTAAGAATATGACAGCTTGATTGCCATAATAATGGAACTGACAATATTTGGCAGTTAGAGAGGCAGAAGAAGGGGAAACATGAAACACATTGCAATTTAAATTCTGGTATTGGTCCAAGATTGTTTTAATTTTGCTCATCTACCCCCAGAACCAGGAAAATATATTGTTTTAAAGTTTTCTGATGCTAAATGGCACTTTGAGGATGTAAACCTATTATCTCACTAACAAATTTCTCTATACACTGTACCTATGTTTTACTATGTGAGTTTTATTAGTCTTGTACTCATTATTTGTACCTTAAGAAAATATTCTTATTTTACCTTAATTGATTTCCCCACTACAAATAACAGAAGGTAAAAATATAACATTTTCCTCTAACTTGAAAAGTATTTAAAGAACTTTGCTGAGAAAATATAAAGCTAGATAGATTACAATTTTTTTTTCTTGGGTAACTGTCATATTAATAAGTGTCTGTGAAAGTAAAAATGGTTAAGAACTTATATTTATACATAACATGAACAGAAAAGGATCCTCATGTGTCCTGTAGTATACATATACATATATATATATATATATATATAGGAACACATATACATTCATTACATATAATCAACAGAATTTTGCATTACAATCGAATGTACTAATTACTCAGTAGTGCACAGAAGATAAATAGTAATACCTGCAGAGGCAAACTGCAGGTAAAATTCTAAGTAAGTAGAATACAATTCAGCATTGTAATTCCATTAAAATAACAAGGTCAATATTCCTTTGTGAAATGTTTCTCTTTACTACTTACTACCGAAAGGCTCCACTCTGTGGAGCAATACTAAGGTTCAACAAACAGGTAGCAGAGCTGATTTAGCTAAACCTTATTAATTCCATCCCCCCACCCCGAATTTTCAAGAGTGATTGGTGATCAGTTGCTCTATTCAGTTTACACAACTGGATAAATTCTTGTGCTGGCAGAGAGGTCAGTGGCAAATGAACTGTTCCTTATGGCAGAAACAACAGTTACCGCAGATTTACAGCACTTTCTGTATTACATCCCATGGTATTAATTCATGGACAAGTAACACTGATGCACAGATACCCCGAATACGTCACTGTCTTGTTTAAATACATTTCACATGCAATTCTGGTCAAGAAAAAGTGCTTAAATATATTCAGCTCAAGAAGTGACATTGATAAATTAATATCAAACAGCAGAGAAAAAATAGTGAGTACATTCAGATTAGAAGGTCTGAACTCCTCTGGGAAGCTATGCTACCTGCAAGACTGTAACAGTCATCCCCTATAATCATGATTCTGCTGGGCAAGATGACCAGCTTGCTAAGTCACAACATGCTTTGTGTGCATTGCTGCTTTATCTCTTTGTATCTCCTGCTAACGCTGCAGAGGTCTGATCCTGCTTTGTTATCTAGGTGAGATCCAAGAACAAGTGTGAATAGTGGCACACAAGCACTTTATCTCCTAGACTGAATTCCAATACATATGTTCTGAAGTTCTTATTTAAGAAGTTGTCATGAGAAAGGAGACTTGAATTTGGGTATCATGACAAAATAACATATTTTATTTTCTTTAAACCACTTTCAGAATTAAGTAATTCACAAGGATTGTGAATGCCCAGTATTATTACTCCTGTTGCTTTAGCAGTATAGTAACATGTCAGTATTTATTCAATGCTACAGCCTGTAACTACCTGTTACATGGCATAAATGCCAGGGGACAATAACGTGTCAACTATTTAAGTAACAAACAATGGGTTAATACCATCACAAGCAATGGCAGGCAATGTGGTCTTCCATTCCCTGTTGTAATACAGGTTGTTTGAACAGTAAAAGAAACTCAATTAACTTAGTGACTACTAAATAATATATGGTAATTGAGCCTGCCAATATTCATTGACAAGATTATCAGCAAGATGTCAATGAGAGATGGTAGCAGAGTGAACATGTTAAAGTTTGATGGCTTCCAGCCAAGAAATGATAGAGGGGAAGAGTGGCAGGGATAGACGGTAAGCTATTGTACCAATGAAAAAAATCAGAAGAGAAGGGGAAACAGAAGTCTGAGCACCATATTTGACATGAAGATTTGCTTGGTCCCAGTAAGAAACTGGCAGCTAAATCAATTAAATAAGAAGCAGTTTTTGTTCTCACTCTTCCTTCTACTGAGGTGCAAAGAAATTTATGTCACTGACTCCCAAAGCAGTAGAGCTGGCTACATAGTATCTAGGATGGCTCTTAAACAAACAAACAAACAAATCTCTGCATGGTTTGTGTATGGCTTAATTTTGTAAGGAAATATTGCAAAGGCATTTAAGCACTTCACTTAATTTCATGGAGGAGGAGATGAATATAAACTTTCAACACAGTATGTCCTCAAGTTTTTTGCAGTCTCTCAATTGAGAGGTAGACAACTGCTATTGGTCCTCATTTAGAAAAGATACAATACACCACAGAACAAAAAAAACAGATTTTTAAAGATATTAAGGTGTTTAAAGATAAAAATGGGATATTTGTCAAAAGCAGGTACCAGCCAGACATATAATTCTTAAAGATATTTCAATCATTAGAAATCAATGGAAATTAAATCTGTAGTTGCTTTAAAAAAACCCCAAGACTTTAATTAGATCATTAGCCACAGACATACGTTTGAAAACCTGCTGTTAGGTGACTTTCTGGTGTTACAGAGGAACTCTGGAATGTAAATAGGGGCTGAAACTCATCTCTGAAAATCTGCATTGGAAACCTTTCCTGGAGCCATCAGCAGTATACCTAACTAACTAACTAAAGTAAATGCCAGTGTAATAATATCATACCACTAATTCATATAAAGATATTAAGCTGAAAGCCTTACAGCCATAAAAAAATCTTTGCCAGAAAGATGTCTCATCTCTCTATGTGCTTTGATCAAGTATTGTGGGTTTGTACTACTTAAGGATTTGTCAGACTAATTTTATAAGATGTCTCATGAATGAACAGAAAGTCTCATGGAATATTTTGTTCTAAATGTTTCAGAAATAAAAAAAAAATGAATTCAATGAGCGATCATTTTTTTTTCATAGTATATTTTTAGTCTTTTTCATTCATTTCCATATTCCTGAGCTACTCCTCACAAATCTCTCACCACCTGAACTTCTCTCCAATCTTCCTTCATCCTATCATCTAGCTCTCTAACCTATCCTATTGCTACAGTTTTCCTTCCTATTCCCTCCACCATTTTAGTTTTCTGCATGCTCCATGGTGTGCTTTTGGCCTCACAATGATTTCCCCTTCCCTGTTCCCTATATTAATAAATTTTGCTACAAGCCATGAATGACAAGGGTGTCTGAACAAATTCAGTATGCCTCTTTTATTATCCACAAAACCATGAGAACAAAAAGGTGACTGTCTGCATTTCAAAAGGACAGGGAACATAATGCCTTGTGCTCAGAGGAATAGGTTATGGTTTATTTTACTTTGAGTAAAGAACTTCATTGAGAGTGGCAGGAACTAAAGCACCTTAGAGATTATTGTTTGTTCCAGCTGAATTGTCATTGTCACTCTGCAATCTGTGACCTGTCTCCTCTTCTTTACTGAAGTCATCTCATAATTACCAAAGCTACTGTGCTCTGAACCTTGTGAATACTGTCATAAAAGGCATTACTTGGATTGTCCAGCTGGCAAATAGAGTTTGGCCCTTACAGGAGCCTTGGGTGTCCTGTTCTGCAGGTGACATTGATTAGATGGGCTGTAAGGAAGAGATGACATTTTAAAGGCTTGAATATGCTTTTTTTTTTTTTTTTCCCACAGAAAGAATAGCCTTACAAAATGTTGCAGAAATGTCTTTTACAGCTAATCAAAAAAAAAAGAAAAAAAAAAAACCAGAAAGGAAATGCTCAGACCTCCCCACATACTCCATCTCTGAGAAAAGAACCAAGCAGGAGCTAAAACTGGAACGATCTGTGTTACATCTTTGTATTGAAAACTATCTTGACCACTTACATTTTCTTTGCTTTTAAATGTGTAGGCACTGATTTGCTTTCATGCGTTAATTGTGTGAGTGAAACAGTTTACTGAGTTGGTACAGTTATGCAGGTTGGCAAGCTCACCATCTTTCCCCAGTCCAATGTCATACACTCAGCAACCCTAGTCCTTCTTGCCACTAAGCCAGCAGGTTCCTGAGATTTTTGGTCTCTCTGACTCCGTCTTCTCCTCGCATCAGCCTGCCATCAACAGGGGTGATTAGCAAACCTCTCCTCTGCACTGCAGTTCATCTCATTGTTCCCTTTCCTCCTTGCTGGGTGCAGCTTGGAGTCTTGTTGAAAGGCAGGCTCACATAAGTACTGCACTCCTGGTCTTTCCCCGCTGCCAGTGTTTCATGTTTTTGAATGGTCAGATCACCGAGCTTTCTCCTGTGGGAGAAGACCATGGGCCTCCTGAAGCCCCCACACAGGCAGGCTGCTGGATCTGTTGCCTGCACTCACTTGGCACTCGGTGTCTAGGGTTGTGGAACAAAACAGCTGCTTTTTATTTCAGGAAGGGATTCATATTATAGTCAGATCCTGCAAACAAAAGTGTTGCTCCTGTAGAGCACACTCCCTAGTAGCAGCATCAAGCAAGGACTCCCATGTCTGGACTTAAGCCTGATGTTTGTTTCTGTGTTCCTATATGGCCAGAATAAAGTTGATACATGAGGAACCAGTTGAAAAACAAACAAACAAACAAACTCCCAACATAAAAACTAAAGTTGTTTTCATCTCTTTGTAACAATAAGTGAAAAACTGTAAGATCATTTTTTGTGTTAGTATAGATGTGAGCATTCAATGATTTGCTCCCTTTTCAACTAGATTAATCATTGTTTTCCACTGCAGAAGTAGTTGGCACAAGTAATATAAGAACAGACATGGGCAAGCAGAGAGAAAAAAACCTGAGCCTTAATGAAATCCAGCTTTAGGAAAAAAAACCAAAAAACAAACCAACATTCAGATAACCCATATAACTGTGAGTCAACAGGTGCAAAACTTTTATTCTTCAACCTCAAGGCTCTTTCCCAGATGCCCAACTACCATCTTGTTTCCCTTTTAGTAGTAGTCACCCAGCAGATAATTTTGTATTCTGCCAGGCAGCAGCCATGTAACTTTATTTTTTTAATTCTTCATTAGCTGTTCAGTCATTTAGCTTTAGCACTGTGATTCCAAGAAAGCATCAAAACATTGTAGAAGTGATATGAACAGTGCCCAAACTAGACATTGTCAATCTGCTATTTTAAAATAATTACATGGGAGATACTGACATTAAAAAGCAAGCTTTGAACTATTATTAAATAAACAACTTATATAATTCTAAAAAAAAGTTAAGAAAATGAAAGCAGAAATGGAACCAAAAACTTTTCTGCCTTAGAATGCTTCACTGGGTCCTGTCATTGTAGCTTTATAGGAGCAGTCCTTACCAGATA
Organism: Antrostomus carolinensis; assembly: GCF_000700745.2. Lineage (NCBI taxonomy): Eukaryota > Metazoa > Chordata > Aves > Caprimulgiformes > Caprimulgidae > Antrostomus > Antrostomus carolinensis. Next base: position 22,394 of record NW_010315709.1, read on the forward strand.
TTAAGATGCTGCCTTAATGTTAGATCATTTTTATCATGTTTCATTTAGTGATGTCAAAAATCAGATATCATAAGATGTCAAAATGAAAACTTTGAAGACTCAGCTATGGTCTTCAAGGAAAGCATTACTCTTTTTTTTTTTTTTATGTGTGCAATGTTGGATGGCCCATGGCAGTGTCTGCACATCCACATTTTCTCCTTTGAGTCCTATCTGGATGTTTCGATTGGCAAATGCTGGATCTGAGACTGCGCAGACAGAATTTTGAGAAGTACTTTGGCTTAAAGCAAGTGTGTGCTGAGGGCTGAAAAATTTTTCAAAGCAGGCTTCCAGTTTGGCAGACAGAATTAATAAACACTCCTGAAAATACAAGCTTAAACAATCAAAAGAACAAATGCAACCAACAGACAAAACTTTATTGTGCCACCTTGAAGGCCTGTCTCAGATTGTAACTAGAGACATCAAACAAAGAGGTAAATAATTTTTGTCCTCTCTTCTGGTATTGTGAACAAAGGCATTAGGAAGTGCAAACTATCATGTGTATTCTTTTACATCTTCATCACAAAATCCAACTGAAATAAGTTTTAAAGATGGTGCATGTGTTTATGTATACATATATGTGTACACAGATATAGGTTGCATACATAGCTGTAATATACAGTAGTATAAAAGTTTACACATTTTTATAATTTATATATTTACACAGTAATACATATGTGTATGTGTCTATGTATATGTATGTGTACATATCTGTGTATATATATGCATGTATATGTGTAGGTGTGTGTGTGTATACATACATGCACATAGTTTTTAATACTACTTTCACATATATAAAATTGGTAATTGGTATTTCTTTTGAAAAAAAAACCCCAAAAAAACCCCACATAAAAAAACCCCCAAACCAAAAGAACCCTCAACTACAAAACTGGATTGGGTAAATGCAATGAAAAAAAAAAAAAATCCTATTAATGTCATTAAAATATCAAATCCCCAACATTTCAACACAATATATTTAAAAATATGGATTTGTTGTTCACCTCAGCAAAGGTAAGGTTCTTCCAACATGTAAAATTGAAATGTTAGGTCTTAAATGGAACAAAATGAGAGAATCTATGCACACTCATTCTCCAGAAGGAAGTATAATATAGTAATCTTTTTACTGACTTTAAGACTTCACTTTTAACTAAAGTTCACGGTATGGTAATGAGTTGTTGATTTTTGTCTTTAGAAAATGTTTACATCCAGCAGAGAGGCTTGAGACATCTGGCATATGTAAGCACGGTAAAGGGTTATTGCCTAAGGGATAATAAATGAGGGTAAAAACATGCCTCCAAAATACATGCAAAATAATAGATGAGGTTGGTATCTTTGAGGTTGGAAATTATACATAATCTCTTAAGGTTATCTGAAGTTCCTCACATTAGAAATCACATTAAGAATTAGTTGTCTTAAGACAAGTAATATAATTAAACAGAGGTTTTAATAACCTTTGTAAGAAAAATATATTGTGACTTTAAGGCTAATTCTCTATGCACATCAATTTTCTACACATTCCAGGTAAAATCAACAAGATTTAAACCAGCTTGAAAACAACATACTGAGGACCCTGGAAAACCAACAGAAACAGATTTTAAAACTTATTAAATAATTACAAAATGCCCCAGACACAGAATCCTACAGCAGCACAAAATATATATCTAATAACTTTTTAGAACACTCTTGAGTAATGAAATAGGACTTCCAGTATTTAGGTTTGTGGATCAATGCCTTTGTCTTTCCAAAACAAAAGTGGTTTTGTGTAACAGGATGCCATGCCCTGAGAGAAAGGGGAAAGTAAGAAGGGAGATCTCTAGGGGTATCTCAGTGTAGATCAGAGTGAATCTAAGCACATCTAGCCTTCCAAATCACAGTCCATCTGTTACCTAACTTGCAGGGGTTAACATAGTGTTGACATTAGTGATTTTTAGCATTTATAGTTTAAAATCCAGTGATATACTAGCAAGCTTTTAAAGGGAGAATAAATATTCAGACTGGATTGTAATATTTTGTTATTTTGTTGTTTTCTTTTGTGGTTGTTTTGGGGTTTTGGGGGTCTTTTTGTTTTGGTTTGGTTTTTTTGTTGTTGTTTTTGTTGTTTTGGTTTTTTTTTTTAATCTGGTAGGGCAGAGAGCAGCAGGGAGAGAAGATACAGGAAACTAGTTTGAACAGAATGGAACATCTCATAGGTTTATGACCAATCTCAAAACCATCATTTTGAACTAGCTTCTTTCCTCAAGGACCATACTGAAATATGCTAAAAGGACACAGAGTGAAAAAACCTCCCAATTTGAAAAAGAATATTTTCATGATTTTGTCACTATGAGAAAAAACAAAGTCACTAGGATTAAGTGTCATTGGTACTGTAGTCTGTAGTTAGCTTTAATTCAGTTAGCATCATGTCTCACTCTATCTCTATTATATAAACAAAGGGGAACAAGCAAATCCAAAAGCCATCAGGGTTGTTAGAGCAGTGATAACAAAAGTGTTTTTCAGAATTGGATTTTGCTTGCTTTTGGTAAAGTTCTCTGTTTCTCTACATACCTTTTTTACCATTAAAAAATTACAGGTACATTTTCTTCAAAAGTATTGAAAAGAAGACACTATTATCTTTCTGAAAACATGTAAGTTTGAGATTCATGGGTAAATTTGAGGTCTGCAGTGTCTTTATTTGCACTCTTTTATTTTTCTGTGGTTTTACAAGACACTAGTGTCACTACAGGTAGCAAAAATGAATGAAAACATTAGAACCCCAACTTTGAAGTTGTTCTAGGCATCAGGACTTCACAATCAGCCAGGACAAAAGATCCTGCTGTTTATGATGATCAGTAGCAAATGTTATTACCAACATGCACTGAAAAAATGAATTAAGAGACTGTGAAACACACTTGCACTGACTGATGTGGAAAGCATTCTACCAAACCAGACAACAGGGACAATAACAATTGTACCCATACTGGGGTACTGTGAAAGGCTTCTATATCCATATTAATCAGTAACCTACATAAGCCATTTCTAGTTTGAGGAAAGTAAGATTGTTTTAATGCCTGTTTAGTTCTGAGACTTTGTTCTGATGGCGCAAGAGAAATATTGCTTAACATCCTCAAACAAGTTTATGAAAATAATACTTTTTCTGTTGTTATTAGAAAAGATCAAATAGTCAAAGAAAAAATTGATCTTTGAAAACCTGTGAGTTCGTAAGGAATGTCAGATCTATCTCCTTAGATTTCTCTAACTCCTTGGTCTTCAAACCTCTTCTACACCCTGATTTCCACATGAAGAACTAGGGAAGACCAGTGCTGATCAAGTGATATGAAAATGTTCTAGTAGAAATTCCATGTTTTGGAAAAACAAAGATTTTATAAAAGATGTGCCAGCCAACCTTAAACAATAAGAGAAATAAATTATAATTTTGTCGGCTGCCATGGCTCAACCCCAGACCTCAACTAAACACCACACAGCCACTCACTCACTCCCCCTTGGTGAGATGGGGGAGAGAATCGGAAGGGTAAAGGTGAGAAAACTCGTGAGTTGAGAGAAAGACAGTTTAATAGGTAAAGCAAAAGCCACACACACAAGCAAAGCAAAACAAAAAAATCTTTCACTACTTCCCATTGGCAGGCAGATGTTCAACTATCTCCAGGAAAGCAGGGCTCCATCATGTGTAACAGTTATGTGGGAAGACAAATACCATTACTCTGAACATCCCCCCCTTCCTTCTTCTTGCCTCAGCTTTTTATGAAACTGACTTTAAGGTACTGGTGATGATCAAAGCCAGTAACTCTGTGGAAAACACTCTTTGGTCTGTGGAAAAGCATGCCTTTTCTTTGATCGTGTCACTATCTATGTAACAACTGTGAGGAAAACTGCAGAGATATTCACTGCACAAAAGAATGTTGAAGGCATTGTCTCTGTTTGAAAACTTGCAACCCAACCAAGTAAGGGTAAAACTAGTTGTAATAAATATTGTGGTATATATGAAGATGAAAGAATGAAAGCCGAAAAACATTGTACTGCCATTCAGTGAGATCTAGACAGGCTGGAGAGTTGGGCAGTGAAAAATTTAATGAAATACAACAAGGGCAAGTGTAGGGTCTTGCATCTGGGAAAGAACAACCCCAGGTTCCAGCATAGGTTGGGGAACGATCTACTAGAGAGCAGTGTAGGGGAAAGGGATCTGGGAGTCCTGGTGGACAGCAGGATGACCATGAGCCAGCACTGTGCCCTTGTGGTAGGAAGGCTAATGGCATTCTGGGGTGTATTAGAAGAGGTGTGGTTAGTAGGTCGAGAGAGGTTCTCCTCCCCGTCTACTCTGCCCTGGTGAGGCCTCATCTGGAATATTGTGTCCAGTTCTGAGCCCTACAGATCAAGAAGGACAGGGAACTGCTTGAGACAGTCAAACGCAGAGCCACAAAGATGATGAAGGGAGTAGAACATCTCTCTTATGAGGAAAGGCTGAGGGAGCTGGGTCTCTTTAGCTTGGAGAAGAGGAGACTGAGGGGTGACCTCATTAATGTTTATAAATATATAAAAGGTGAGCGTCAGGAGGATGGACCCAGACTCTTCTCGTTGAGAACCAATGGTAGGACTAGGGGCAATGGGTGCAAGCTGGAACACAGGAGGTTCTACTTAAACTTCAGAAGAAACTTCTTTACAGTGAGGGTGACAGAGCACTGGTACAGGCTGCCCAGGGAGGTTGTGGAGTCTTCCCTGGAGACATTCAAGACCCACCTGGACGCCTTCCTGTGTGATCTCATTTAGATTCCTGCTCTGGCAGAGGGATTGGACTAGATGATCTTTTGAGGTCCCTTCCAATCCCTAACATTCTGTGATTCTGTGAAACAGTGAGTAGGTTCTAGGTCAAGGGTCCTCAAAAT
>NW_010315709.1:27402-27718 GCF_000700745.2 Antrostomus carolinensis
ACCCGCCCGCAGATGCCTCCCTGCCACTCAATCCGCACACGCCGGGACTGGGCTGGAACCAGCGCCTTGTCCTCAACCTGCCCCCCTGCAGTGGGAGAAAGGTGCAGGCATCTCCTCTGCCAGGTAAGCTCAGTCAGCAGCCTCTGGACTGCGAGATCCAGCCAACTTGGGCGAATTGCCAGAACCCCGGCGTGGCAAAGTTCCTTCAGTCCCTTCTGGCCACCCTTCTGGAGGGAGGCGGAGGCATCAGTGAGGGGGGCGACTCCCCCGTCTCTCCCTCCTTCCCTCCAGCTCCCAGGCAGGACAAGACAGCCAG
>NW_010315710.1:0-20595 GCF_000700745.2 Antrostomus carolinensis
CACTGGAATAGGCTGCCCAAGAGAGGATATGGAGTCGCCATCTCTGGAGACGTTCAAAACCCGCCTGGATGCTTTCCTGTACCACCTGTTGTAGTGAACCTGCTTTAGCAGGGAGGTTGGACTAGATGATCTCCTGAGGTCCCTTCCAACCCCTATGATTCTGTGATTCTGTATTGCACATCTCTCAGTAACTTCAACCAGCACATCTTTTCTACTCTTGCTAGGTTCTGTAGTCCTGAATTCCATATATTCCCAAGCATATTTCCTCTGCTTAGGCATAACAGGAAATAAGCTGAAATGAGAACCAAATAATTTATCCTCTCATTATGAATACACAGAACTCTAAATTAATTGCAATTCACTAAAATCATCTATCACTGCTTCAACGACAAGTATAGCACTTCTCCTCCCACCTCAGTTTTGTACTCTGGAATTATGTTTAGTTATTTTGTAATTCTACATGTGCGTATACTACATACAAGCATATATATCCCTACAAAAGATTATAAATTGAAACATTGCTTATTTAACCCATTAGACAAAAAACTAATAACTAAATAATTCCAAAAAAATCAAATCATGCTTTGAACAATGGTTTGAATAATAGATTAGGTCATTTCCTTATCCTTGAAAGCTCAAGAAATAGGCCTTGAATGAATTCCACATGCCTGCCCATAAAACTGCATGCAGAACTTGATTTTTTTTTTTTTTCTAATTTTTTTTTTCAGTTCTGAAATAGTGTACTCTGCTTATCTCAAGTATCTCCTTGGGATATGTTCTTGTGCTCAGGTATTTCCTTTAGTTAAGTTCATGTACTTTAAGTGTTTTCACTTTCAGACATTGCTTAGGACTTACTTCCTTTTTCTGTTTTTTTCATTATTGAAATGTTTAAAAACATTTCAGAAGTTTCCTGTGATACAATCTTTACCAGCTCCTATAAAAATAGAGTTTTTTCTTTAGCCATGCTCCTTCTATACAACCTCAATCTCCTAACATTTGAAAGACTTGTGTTCTTCTTAGAACTGCTTAGATCTTATTTTCTTTTGGTAATAAAAGAAAATAATAAATCTATGAGATTTATTACCTGTGAAATATTTTATTGCCTTATTTACTGGCTTCAGCATCCCATTCTGGGAAAGTAGGCAGATCAGCTGCAGGCACCCCTAAAGACAATGATGTTAATGACTCCAGCTGATGTTCCTACTTTTCCAGCCAATTGAAATGTGAGCCCTGTTCCTGCAAGCAGCATGTTTCCTGAAGCCCAGCCCCAGCTCACTTCAAGTGCTCACTACCTGGAGAGAAGCCAGGACATACACCCTGGCCTGTTTCACAAAACTGTAGAAGACTACACTAAGTTGCCTACCAAAGAAAATAAAAGTCAGTTATATTTTCCATAAGCAGGACTACTCAACATAAAACCAGGTGAGTCATAAGATGGAAAAAAGCCCTAGAGCTTATTCTCTCCAAGGAAGTGGCTTAAGACAAAGATAGTTCCATACTGGGAAAATGAAAACCAGAATCAACATATTTCTGTAAAATCTTTCATTTAAGGATCTCCGAGTCATTTAAAGCTATTCATCCACTAAGCCTTTCAACATGTATTTTCTCTGTTCATGTAGCACTGAAAAATGAATTTGCAAGCTTTTGCTCACAAATTTGACACACATAAAGCCAAGAAAATATATTTTTAAAAAACTAATGTTTTGGAATTGGTTCAGTTGTACACATCAAAAAAAAAAAAAACCCACCTTAACAAAGCTAAATTTCCTTCACCCAGCAACACGAAATTGGCCATTCAATTATCAACTAAACAACTGAAAAGAGAATTCATGCAGCAAGTACCTATGACTAAGAAATTCAATTTCCCCCTTAAGCACAGAGAAATAGGTGCCAAACTTGAAGAAAAACATCCTGCTACAAGCTCCTTCCAATTACTGTCCCAGACATACCATGTAGCCCTATCAGCAATCATTCCAACTTCCTCGACAGTATCTTGTAGATACTTATATTCTATTTATCTACGATACATAGACCAAATGTTTAACACCATCACATCATCTCCAGATCAAAAAATAGTTTAACAGCATTTGACAGATGAAAAGAATGAACAAGCAGTGTACAAGGACACTGATTATGATGAGCAGCTTACAAATCCATGTTAAAAATCTCCAAATTTATGCAAACTCATTTTTGTATTTCTATTGAAATATAACAGAAGTTTAAGATTTAGTAAGCATAAAATCTGCACTCTGCATTTAACATTGAGGACCTGGAATCAGGTTGCTGAAAACTTGGGTGCATGCAACATGCATCACAACCCGAGATAGGGAATTAGGAGGTCTCTGACCTCTTCCTATCTCATTCTTCATATTCTGCTAGGACTGTGTACTTGTTTTCTGAGGGTGGTTCATTGATTCAGTCTTCCTTTTCAAAGGCAAATGCCTTCATGGATGATTTTTATTTGCAAGGTATTAATAGAAACAACTAGCAACTTGTATAAGGCAAAACACCAAATTTTTATAGCTGTCTCATTAACATATCAGCTACATTATGTTTAGCCTAATAAATAAAAAAAGCAACCCTGCACAAGCCAAAGACTGTCCTATAGGAACACATAAATTTAACATGCAGCAAAACAGATTAATCTTCAGGAAGACATTCTGCTTGTTCTTGTTCATAGATTAGCCATTTTTCTACTATGATATAATAAAGTGTTGCCAAAACAAACATTCACTTTCAAGAGAAACATCAAGAAAATCACCTGACTTTAGCAGAGTGATTGTTTCTAGATCATTCTCTTCTTCCAGTTTTCAGTTACTGTCTTCATGCATTATGTTTCAAAGCAGATTTAAAATTTGGGGGGATAAGTCTTTCCTATAATTCTGTACAAGTCTAGCATAATAAAATTGTGGATCTTAAGACATGCTTGCAATACAAATAATCCTTCAGTTAATTACTATAACATAAACAACAAGCTCCGAGCAAAATGTCTCTCATTTGTAAAGATGATCATGACTAGTCCTATGCCAACATACAGCTGATGATTTGTTTTAAAAGCAACAACAAAAAAATCTCAGTGTCATCAAAAATCTTGTTTAAAGTTTCTTTTTGGTACAAGGCTATATTGAACAAATACTTTTTTTTTTTTGTCTTGAAATGAAGACATACAGTACCTACATGTATAAGAATCCTTTACTGGATATTCATTGGCAGGCAGGTATTTTTCATTATAATTTGTTATAGAATTTTTTTTTTAAAGGCATTTTATTAAGCCTCCATGCTCCACATCCTCTCCAATTCTTATTACCATTTTCATACCCTATGGTGAGGCTGACAAGAAGCAGTGTGGATTTGACAACCAGAAGCACAGGAATCTAGGAAGAAATTACTATGCAAATGTGTCTGGGAGAAGATAACTTTAAGAAATATTTGCTGAACAGTATTTTAAGCCAAAGATCAGAAGCCTCAGATGTACATGTGGCTGATGGATGACAAAAGAAGAAAAACACTTCTATGTGTTGTCATTTTAGAGGAACCAAGCCAAGCTCACTACCTTACATGAAAATATTTTCCTTCCAACTTCTCACATTCAATAAATGTTTTATTTACCAAGAAGTAAGTCTTTTTGTTGAGCAGTTACTAGCAACTTCCAAAACTATGTTTCAAAATACTTACATACTCTCAGAGCTGAAACACGAAGCAGAACAGGCAATATTAGGTTTGTCATAAAAAAAAAAGTGGCCTGAACAGTTATTTACAAAAAAAACAAAAAACCAAACACACACATTTAATTTAAGTTAATTCTGCAGCTAAAGGAACGTAAGTCACAGGAAAGTACATTTTTACTTCACTGTAGAGAAAAATAAGTTATTAATTGACACTAAAACAAAAATATAAGGGGAGAAAATACTATCATGTGATTACAATTTAGACCACAAAAGTGTAAGATGACATTTCAGAAAAAAAAGTAATCAATCTGGGGTAACTACTTAACTTCAGTAGGGAGAAGCAGAGGGAGGGCTTACACAGTAGGAGAAAGAGCAAGCAATTCAGGAGTGACCAACCTTCCCAGACATTCAATGATGTGCAGAAAAGCAGAACTTTACTTCTGTTTTAGTTTGAGTGTTTCCACTTTAGATACTGCTACAAAACAACTTCGGTTTTTAATTCAAACCATGCTGTGATTTTCAGTTCTGAAAATAAAAAATTGCAATGTATTTTTGGATTTATTTGCAGGCAGCATTCTCAAAATCCTGAATAGAGGTACACATATCGACCGGGGGTCATTCTGACACAGAAGCGAGGAGAGCTTAGATAAAGGTCAAGTTTGCAAGTGATACAGAAATTGCAGAAATAAATTCCGAGCAATACTTAAATTCATAGAGCTTTTTCTTCACACTTAGCATCAAGAAAAAAAAAAAAAGACATATTCTGGCAGCACACTCTTTGGAGTCAGAAATCCTGAACACCAGCCTGCAAGGTATTAGAAAGATTAGTATTATGTATCATAGTCACAGGCTTAAGAGCAAGCCTGTTAACAGTGACATCTTGTCAAGACAGTTTTGTGCAAATAAGCTGCAAGCATTTTACCTTAAGTAAAACAGGAAGGAATTAGTCATCCAAATAAACTAGCATACTTACACTGTGCTTCCACTCTTACCACAAACTACAGAAAGAAGTCTTTGTGGATTGATGGACGTGGGTGCTGGGGACATGCTCCAAAGGAGTTAAAGATATCTCAAGGATAATAATCTAAATATAACACACTCTGATATTGTCTCTAAACAATCCCAATGAAGTAGGGAAAAGACAATGGTTAATGGACATGCCTGTCAGGTACTAGTAATAGTGTACCAAAAAAGATAAAGACTCAACAAAATGATTGACATGGTTAGATTACAGATATTCTTAGTTCCAAAACTTCAGGTAAAACTGTAAGAAAACATCTGTCAGGTAAATCATATATGCAGAGTCTTTAGAAGTTGATTAGGAAATAGGTAGAAGATTCTGTATTCCCTGTTTTCTGCATCTTCACTGAAGGTATGTTTTAGACAAGTAAAAGTCTTTGAAATTAATACCAAGAAAATTAGATGAAATTATAAGCATACATCACATAAGAGGAATCAGACTAAAACTACACGACCTCAATATCCACATTGGTACTGAGCTTCATGCATTTGCAAAAAAACATGAAACAATCGGTAAAATAACTTTTGGGTGACAAAGGTCACTGCACATCCTGGATGGTATCAAGAACTGGACACAGAGCTGCTGCAGAGCTGCCTTTCATTATTTAACATACAGTTTTAGAAACAGAGGCTAGACTCTGCAAAAGAGCAAAACAAGTCGTGTATACCATAAGCAAGGGATTTGACCTGGAAAACAACTGTCCTTTCACAAGGGCTCACTGAGAAAAGCTTGATTCCACCAGCTGAAAATTCTCTGGAGGAGAGAAAAAGACAGCATATGTCCAGAAAAATCTTGAGAAGTATCGGTATCATGCTCCTAACTGGATGCTAAGAAAGAGAGCTTTATGAACTCAGTTCTGGCTGAAAGAGTATTTGTTACCATTATGAGCATGTTGTGCAGACTTTAAAAACCAGGACTCAACAGTCCACTATTGTGGAGGAAAAGTTGTTGTTCTGATTCATCAGAGAGTCACTGAGACCACTGACGTGAGCCGTGTTATTAAAAGAAAAAAGTAATACATAGTCTTTTCAGATGTTACATGTCCTGTGTTTGTAACTGCTCACTTAATACAAACAGGGTTGGACTTTAAACCAAGTTTCCTTGCCATTTTAAAAGGAGAAGGTATCTAATAATAGGAGTTCTTTAATAGTAGGGAAGAAAAGGTATCTCCAGGCTCTTAACTAGAAAATTCAAATTGGCAATAAGTTGCAGTTCTGAACTGCAAAGGTAAAGGGTTATTTAAACAATTCAACAGTGTAACAAGTAAATTCATCATATCCTGAAGTCCTTAAATCGAACTTGGATGCATCTCTAAATAACGTGTTCTAGTACAATTGCAGATTTATTGGATTTAACAGCAAGCAGTGGCATGTTAGGGAAAGCAATTTCTTCTACTGAAGGAATTAATTCTTCAGATTATTTTGTCTGGTACTGTACAGGAGATAAGGCTCAATGATTCCTTTGGTCCTCAGAGCCTATGAGCCCCAGTGGATGGACTGATTCTGATTTTGTTTATATCAGGAGAGTCAGACTAGACCATACATGGCTTACAAATTTGTTGACTTCCAAATTTCTTGGTAACAAGTTTGCTTTGATTAGAGTAACAAGAAAATTTTTCTCATTATTTTCAGTTAATTGGTAGATGTCCCTCCAGACTTCACTCTGCAGCTGATTGCTCCATACCACAACAGTACAGTCATGTTTCACTAGCGTTCCGCAACAAGATCAAAGGAGGGGAGGGAGAGGAAAGAAAAATAAAAGAAAAAAGAGACGATTTCTATAAGATTGTGGTTCCTCCAAGAGTCCTCCACCGCATGTCTGGTTCTTGCTCTAACAACTACATAAAACCTGAAACCTTAAGTTTGCAATACAATTTCTAACATCCATATAACTCCGTAAAAGGTAGGCAATAAACAACATGTTTGTGCAACAGATGGCCTAGAAAATAGTATAGTGTGTAAAGGAATTCCAATTTCAGCATAGGTAGCATATTTACAGTAGCACATCAGGTTCTTGCAGATTATCACCACTCAGTTACCTACTAAAAGCTGCTACTTTGGTACATTTTAGAATATATCCTTTCTAGCTACATGTTTTTGACCTGTCAAGACAAAAATTGCTATTTTTTCACCTAGATTCCATGCGCGCTGCCTGTCTTATACATGGGCACCTCATCCAGTTTTTCTAAACTTCTCGTGTTTTTCCAGCAGTATGCTTCTGCCACAGAGGGATCGCTGCTGAACAAACGAGGCACGTCCTCTTTCAGAGGGGCTGGATCAGCTACTTTCTGCATAGCGCGTAGCTGCCAGTTCCGAGAATGGTAACCCCTCGTACAGAATGGATGAGACTCCAAGCAGTTGAATAGCCTGCTGATCAGCAGCCGGCAGAAAGAACACCTTAAAATTCCTGCTCTCCAGTCTGTAGTTATTCAATTAATGCATGACCATTTCTGTGATTAGGATTCTTATCTTAGTTATTTAAAGTAGTTAAAGTAACTTCGATGCATTGCATCAACTTTGCAAAAGGAAGACTTGAAGCAGCCAGAGTAGTGTGCTCACTATCTATCAAAGCAACCCAGGTTTTCAAATACCAAGGAAAACCTTGGTAAGCAATACCAAGGAGGAAAGCAATACCAAGTAGAAATACTTCAAAAGTATAGATGGCTTTTTTTGCTCAATTCATTCACTGACTTCAAATTTGGATAATCATAACAAATATTTCTGAAGCAAAACTGTAAAAAGATGGAAAAATAACTGCATTTAGTCTAAGACAGAAAGTATGGGTCTGTCATTCCATCACCTCACAAGAATTTAAGCAAAAAATAAGCACATTATGATTGTAAACATGGCCTTTTCTGCCATTTCCCTGGTCTTTCCTTCTGCAATGGAGTCTTGACATAAAATGCACCTGAAATCTATAACTTGAATTTCAAATAAGTGTTTACATTTCAGTGATGCTTGGTATTCAATAAATTAACAGCCCTTCAAGTATATTTATTGTGTTTAAAAGACCACCACTCAAAGAAACCTACATCAACAATTAAAGAACTCAAAGCTTCTCTTCAAAAGAGGCTTCAGTAAATGTGGCTGAAAATTTTACTTGAAACAATTAAAATTAAATCATCTGACAAAAAGAGTATTTATAAAGCTATTTTTAACCTTTTGAATTTTGTTTCATTTAATAACTTGCCTATTATGCACAAATGGACTTCTGACAATAAAAAACAGTTTGGTATATTAAATTATGTTTCTAAACACAGATAAAAAGGTGATGTACACCATATTTATTCAAATACTAGTCTCCTGCTATAAAAATATAAAGCAATAAAAGATACTTAAAAGTTAAAATGTTTGTGCATTTCTTCAAAATTATTTTTCTGGTGAATTGTGCACTTCCTCAAAACAAATTTTTTCCACAAGGTTTCCCAGATTTTAAAAAATGTTTTAAATTAAAAACCAAAACAAAACCTCCAAAATACACGACAGAATTCACACTGTCTAGTCATTTGCCTCTTCAGCGGCAATCAATTTCACTTCCAGTTTACAAGCACAGTTGACGGGAGCAAAACCCTGGGATGCTTCAGCATCCTCCACCTTCTGGGGCAGAGTACTGCACACCTTGCATTAGCTTCACTTTCTGCAGGCAGGAAAACTGGGGAACTGATCCAACTAGCAGCCAGAAAGTGAAAAACAGAACAAAAAAAAAAAGTCAAAATCCAGTGTGCATCTCCTCAAGTATTTCTTTAGGCCTATCCCCAAAAATATCGTGTGTTAATTTTCATCTTGATTTAACGTAACCTTTTTTAAGACTGCATTTTCAATGGCCAGAAGTTAACTTCTGCTCCAATTCAAACTCCTTTTCATGAAGTATACCTACCAACCTGTGAACTCTTACAGCAATGTTTAACCTTAGGTGCACAATTAATCATCACTACAGTCTCAGATAAAGCGCAGGTGTGAGGGTAGCTGGTCCTTGAAAAATCTGGAACACCCTGACTCCAGCCATGTCACTATTTCATTTCATGCATCAGAATGCAGCAATGTCTTCTGCTTTCACAAATTCTTTCCTCTTATTTTAATTTACTTCTTGAGTTAATTGGTACATCATACTTAAGCTCTGACCCAAATCTCTCCTTCTTCACCACCAAGCCCATTAACATCTTTCTCACAAGTGAGCATGTGCATGAGAGAGTGGGAGGAGAAGCCATGTGTTTACACTGCAGAGCACCTTCAGAGCATGGAAATCCCCAGCAGCTTTTATCTGTTCTTGCAATAGCTCATTCTGCTTTGTCTTATTTCTCAGAAGACTCCAGTAAACTTGGGCTTGATCAATGAATAAATATCACATCGTGAACAACATGACAGTTTTGGGTAAAAGCTGGTCAAACTATTTGACAAATGTTCACAAATCCAACATCTGTTTATAAACTAAAAATCACAATTACATAGCTGTACTTAGCAAATCACATATGAAATCATATCAGTTCAAAGACTTATTCTATTTATTACTTAATAGTTTGGATACACATTTCAAACTAAACTTTCCATAAGTTATACTTTTTCTCATTTTTGCCACTTCTTTGCTAGTTGGTATCCTCATAATACTCATCGAGCAGCAGGCTGTTTCTGCCTCTTAATTGAGTAATTGTTAGTGAACAATATGAAACACTGAGGACCAAACACTGACTATTTGCAACAAAAATCATCCAAAATTTGTGAATTTATAAAGTATTTAAGTAAAAAGCTTTGTCACCTAGATATTAATGGGTGAGTATTTCCTTACAAAATATAATTAGACTACAGACTTAATTCATTAGCTGCTGGTAAATTATTACTTTATTGATTTGGATAAACTGGGGTTGTTTATCCCAGAGAAAAGGAAGCTGAAGGGAGACCTTATCACTCTCTACAACTACCTGAAAGGAGGGTGTAGAGAGGTGGGGGTCGGTCTGTTCAACCAAGTAATAAATGACAGGATGAGAGGAAATGGGCTAAAGTTGCACCAAGGGAAGTTTAGATTGGATATGAGGAAGAATTTATCTACTGAAAGGTTTACCAAGCATTGGAATGGGGTGACCAGGGCAGTGGTGGAGTCCCCACCTCTGGAGGTATTTAAGAGTTGTGCAGATATAGTGCTTAGGGACATGGTTTAGTTGGGGACTTGTCAGTGTTAGGTTAATGATTGGACTTGATGACCTTAAAGGCAATTCTGTGATTCTAAGCTTCACTGATTATCCAGTTAAGAAACATTACCTACAGAAGGATACCAACAGCATAGATGCCATGTAATAACAATAATTGTGTACTAGACTTCTACTCTGGAAGTTAATAGTACAATGTCAACCCAAATATTTTTTTTCCAGCAAAGGTAATCTGGAGCAATCTATTCAACTTGTTTGCTTTGAGGAAGGAGGAAAAAAAAAAAAATTAGGGAGAGTTTTTTTCCCTCAAAGGAGAAATACTTGTTAGAGAGGATAAATTCTGAAAATGAGCAAGTGTTTGCAAATGACAAACAAAATGAAGAAGGGACAACAATATTTTTACTTCTTCCTGCCAGATTTTTCCTTGTTTTTGTCAACAGTTTTTAACAAAAAATTTTTAAAAATCTGATATTACACCACTTTCATAAGCATTCTTTACAACTATGTCCAAAAAAAAAAAAAAAAGACGAAAAAGAAAAAAAAGAAAATAGGATGTTTTCATGATTATTTAATGCCCCAAAAATAAACCTCTGGTGTTCCAGCTTTGGCTTTTCTCAAAGTCTGTGCCCTGCTCACCAGCTAAAGTGATTGAAAAGCTTAAATCTTACTTTCAGAAGTAGCCTGTGTACACAGGTGCCAAGTACTATTCATGTTTCCTTAGAAAGAGGTTGCTACAATGATTACTTAATAGAGGTTGGATTCTTGCTATCCAGAACCTTACTAGAGATGTATCAGGCTTCAATACTAACACTAACAAAGCTGGCCACAATACACTAATTGCAATTCCTAACAATAACCTTCAGTTCTTTCCAACTAGTCTGCTTTTCCTTGATGAAGTGATTTCTGTGACTCTTTATCCAGATGTGCCACTCTAAAGCCTAGAAATCTTCCTCACCTCTTTATTTTCTCCATGTTCCATTTAAGTGTGTTCTGCTGATAAAAACCCGCTCCTTTTCTGTTCACATTTAAATACTCAGTTGTAGAACTATGGTTTCATTCTATCTATTATGAAACAAAAAATTTTAGGATGTCATCATTGCAAACACCCCAGGCTGAGCAAGAGGAGATTGCACATATGTGAAAATTTGGAATCCAGTTTGAGTAGAATGACAGAAAATTTTAAGAACTTACTTCACAGATTTCTTCCCTCCCTTTCATCGCTCCACTCCCTCTACTATGAAGTAGCCTAAAGAAAATAGAGGCCCCTGAGTAGAAGTCAGAAACTTCCACACAATATGTTCTGACTTCTAATTATGTCGTTACAGAATGCCTGAAGACAGCAAAGGGGAAATCAGCACACTAGAGACCTGCTCTCTCTGTCTCTTCTTCTAGCTCAGTAAAAGTATAAACATTACACAAATGAACAGCTAACAAAAAAACCCAAACAAAAAGTCCAAAAAGAACACACCACAATAATCTCAGAAGCCCCTAGACCTGGAAACATCCTTTAATCACCTGAACACAGACCTCATACACCATCCAGAGCAACCACGTACATTAACAAGTGGTATTGCCAAACACATCATACCACAAATTCTTGTCCAGTCAAAAATTTGACACTTTCACAAGTTGACTACCAGGGAAAGTTTTGCCCACTGAGCTTTCACGGTCATATCCTTTTCCTCAGGTAGCTTCTATAACACACTATATGAATTTGAAAATCTCAGTTCTTAAAGAACCTGTATTTCTCTATTCATAGAGTATTAAAAATACTTTCTCTTCTCCTCCCAAGATCTGCACTGCTCAATCATAGACAAAAACTTTTTTGTAATTAATTCAGCCTTTCATCTGCCCTGACTGCTGGTGTCAATGCAAAAATCACTCTCCTTACACCTGTACAGATCAAAAAGTACCCTGCTTTCCTCACTTCCAAAAAAATAAAATAAAATTTAAAAATTCCTTACAGTAACAAAAAACACACATGAAAGAGGGAAGTTACTCAGTTCATTTTCCCTTCAAAGACATGTTATGAGCACTGCTCAGAATCCAACATAACAGAAAGCATATGAAAAACCACACAGTTTCTTGGCTGAATGTTCTGGGCGAGACCTCCAGAACATCTCTGTTTCTTTAGCCTATAGACAGGGAAAAACATATATAAACTCCAGCTTCAGCAGTAGGGCTTCAACACGGCTGCCACAGTGAACTACAGTTCTCAGTTTACTCAGCTTTTCTGGCAGAAATCATCAGTGACCTTCAATAAAAAAGGCAAATTCAAGATTTCCACTAAGAGCTCGGCTAGGCTTGGGTCCCAAAGTCAAGTGATCAACATGGAATTGCTCACAACCCCATATCACTTCCCCAATATTTTTTTCCTTTTAGCTTACAGTATACTCTTCTCCTTCAGAATGTCCTTGTAAGTAACCTTGCAGTAGTGAAGCTGCTACCCCCTAAATGCTCTCAAACTGCAAAAGATCACCATACATTAACAATGATATTTTCTAAAGGAGAAGAAATTAAAATTACAGTGCCATGTGATAATTTGCAATCTGATATAGAAATGGCTCTTGAAACAACAGAGCTCCCTACCAGGTATCGAAGTAGTTTTGTCCAGTGTAACAAGCACACCAGATCTTGCTTCACACTTTACCTACCAATGTGAAATGGTAGGAGGGGAAATATGCAGCACTGAAGACACCTGGAAGAGGATGCAAGATCTTTGAAGCTGAAAGCACCTTACAAACATCATCATCTTGTAACAAAGAACTAGCCAGCTTGAAATGTGACAAGCTTGTATTCATAGTGATAAAAAGCACAAATAAAAAGAACCACAAAAAACAATAAAAGGAAAGGCATTCTAGCTCAAGCACTTAAAGAAATAAAACAAGTTTTATATGTCACAGTAGTGACATGTCACACATTGTTTTCCAAATGTTAGTAACAAAATTTTCTGCCTGGTGGTCTTTAAACACATGCTGAAGAATAGCAAGCAAATTTATTCAAAGGTCCTAAAATGACAGTAATTTTTTATTTTTAAGGCTGTATGAAAAACAAGCTGTCAGTCTGCATCTATTTTGTGACTACAGGATAATCCAAACACGGCTTTGAGAAAAGAGCTTTGTTGAAGTGATTCCCTGCTGCGCCTTCCAAGTATCTTTGACAAAGAGCAGTAGGAGCAGTAGGCTCCATAGCTTCTACTTCTCTTCCTCCTCCTTGATGATGGAATAATAAAAAATTGGTACACTAGCTTAAGTTTACTTCTTAATTAAGATTCTGGAAACTATGGCCTCTTGCTTCCTCTTTCCCAGGAAGGCATATCAGTAGCTGATCAGGATCTCTCCTCAGCACTTAAGAGAAGAAACATTACCAATTCTAGAGCTCACCACATCTTCCACACAAAATGCAATGTCAAATTTTGCCCCTTGCAGACAGAACTGAGCAAAGAGGCAAATATTGTACCATAAAAAAATGCTTATTTCAGGTCAAGTCAGAATTATGAAGATCTACATTAAAAATAACGCAATTTAAAATTACCTAATATACAAGATAGATTAATATAAACTGGACAAAGTAACCCAAGTGAAGCCTAAGAGCACATGATGTTAACCACCTTGATGTTTCACTAGGGATAGCTGGTAGTGAAGGAATAGTTAGCAATTTGACAGAGTTAGAACGCCCTCTTCTAAGAATGAAACATGGGTTAAAACGTTGGCTCATCAATTTATGAAATACACGTATTAAAGAAAGTTTTACAGAGGTATTTACTAACAACTTATTTTGACTCCTATACATTTCCAAAGAAAGAGCAAAGTTTGTTACATGTTCTCAAGTTGTTTTCTAAAAAGTATCTCTCCCGAATGTTTAGGGTGCTTCATATACATTTTTCAAGTGTATTTTACCCTTGATCATTAAACAAGCACACAGAGCAAATTAGCATGAAGGGACAGTAATTTTCCATGTAATGAAAAAAAGCTTATTGCAAAGTGATTATAAAACTAAGTGTAACCCTACGTATGGAGTGTAAGAAGCTGACAATGAATTTTATGTTGTGAATGATAAATATATGCTTACAAATATTACCTGAAAGACTACAACAAAATAACTTCAAAATGCTATCAGAAACATTAATAGTTTAGGACATTGGAGAGAATGTTCCTCTTTAGGGTCTCTTTAGGATCCCCATTACAAACTGCATTTTTGTTGTCTGGGGTTTTGGTTTTTTTTTTTTTTTTGTGGAGGTGTGTTGTTTTGAGGTTTGTTTGTTTGGTTTTATCTCCAAAAAACACCTTAGCAGAAGCTATCAGCTTTGACAGAACACCAAAATTCTGGCACTGAATCATAAATTGACCATTACCATAAAAAGAACTGCTAAATGAGAAACCATGTGCTCAGTATAAAACTAATTTCATGCTTTCAAAAGCACACAGTGGCTTCTAGCAAGATAGTGGCCCTGGGACTTGCAAAGACAGATTGGCTAATACAAATGGTGTGTGCTCCTGATGCAGTCTGCTTAGCCAAGCTTTACATGTACTGGCAGTAAATGGAAATTCTCGAATCTTCTGTCAAACAAATACACACTTATCTATAACTTTAGAGCTGAAAGCTATAAAACAGCTGCCTCATAAATATATTTAGCAGGAAAATGCATGAGCTGTCCTAGTTCCTCATAAAAAAAA
The DNA here is from genome assembly GCF_000700745.2 of Antrostomus carolinensis. Lineage (NCBI taxonomy): Eukaryota > Metazoa > Chordata > Aves > Caprimulgiformes > Caprimulgidae > Antrostomus > Antrostomus carolinensis. The sequence goes on from NW_010315710.1 coordinate 14,506, forward strand.
AAAACCCCACAGCAGTCTTCACATAGTAAGTATAGACATTTTTACAGCAAGCAAGAGAAACATTTTAATAAATATAAATATTTTTCAGCATCTTTCCTTCTTTTATTAAAAAAATTACTATCATCAAACACAAATATAATAATAGCAGGTCTCAGCACAAACTAAACATATTAGCAGAAAAGCAATGCTTAATAAGTAACTCGGCTGAACTATTTTTTTGTGTTTTGCTATAGGTGAAATTCTCAATAAAAAACTTTTTTTTTTTTTTTTTTTTTCAAAAAATACATAAGTACAAAGTCTATTTAGTTTATGATAATGCTTCTTTCGAGCTTAAAGATTTACTACTAGAACTTCCCTGGCTACCTTTAACACACTATCTGTTCCCTTAAATAAAACTTACTGCACTAAATCTCAAATTTAACTGGTTAGGGAGAAGCAACAGTAATTTTATACCCTTCTTAAAGCAAGTTGCCAGTGCAAATGAATTACTGGAAGCTATCCTGGGCATGACAGGTCATAACTTTTAATATTAACAATGACAGACATATGCAAAATGTCAAATCCAGTATACAATTATTTCATTCTTTACTTTCTTAGTTTATCTGGAGAATCTGACAGCTCTTGTGTTTTACATATCACTATAACTATAATTTGAGACTTAACAAGCCAGAAAGCAAGCTATAGTAAGAGCTATTTAGTCACGCTGTTAATTAGTTTCTTTCTATAACAATAATACAGCATCACTGACATGTTCCAAAAACATTTAAAATGCATAGGAAGTCACCTACTGGAAAGATGCCCTCTGCAAACAGCAAGCAAGGAAAGGGAGCTTGCCACACATTTACTTTTAATAGTAAAATAAGAAGAGAAGAAAAATATGCATAATATGCCTTGCCATTTTCCTTTTCCTTTCCACTGGAATAACTAAATTACAAGTGACATGCACACAGAAATAATGTCAAACATGTAAGCTGTTAATATATCACAAAGCAATTCAGTGAAGTTTAATTAAAAAAAAAAAAAATCATGCTCACCTCTACTGGGAAGTCCACTCCACATTATGGCAACACTATTTAAGCAGCTTTAAACAGCAACCAAGTTACATAAACAAAACTTCCAGTATGTGACCAATATGATCTACGGTGCTACAGAGACGGCTCCAGCCCTGATCATCTGTGTGACAGTACACTGTTATACCAGTGCAGCCTCAAACCTTCCCAGATGCCGGCTTATTCCGTTGCTCATTGAAAATCCTTCACACGCTGGCAACATTTTAGGGAAGGACAAGCACACTCTGAGTCATTTGTAAAGAAAGCAAAGCAATTTCAGTTCTGTATCTTCATGCGTACCGAAACACAGAGCACTGTCAAAGTAGAAGTCTGAGGTGAATTTATGCTGAGAAACAGGCAACCCAAGCCTTCATTATCAATGCACGGAATCAGCTACAGTGATCAAATTCAAACAAACCATAAAAAAAAAAAAAAAGAGATTATGAAAGGCTCTACAGATTCAGCTCCAAACCACATGGAATGAAGAATCATCTATCTAGACTGTGTAAATGTTAAAAATAGCTCTGTCTTTTCTACAATGAACATGAGAGAGAGGAGAATCAGTAGCCTGTATTCTGACAAGATTCATTATTGGAAAAAAAATCCACCAATAAAAATTAATGATTCCTTACAGCTTTTCTAAATTAGATTAATTTACAATTATGCAAATTAACAAATAAGTACTTTTTAACCATATAACAGACAAAGTCTATTATATATAAACAAATAGGATATCTATTAAAGAGAAGCATAAATATTTGGATGAAAAATTTTAGAATACTGACCCAGAGACCCGTACAGTCCAGCAGATTATATATTTGTACAAAAAAATAATAACAACTACAAGCATGACATTACATGACCAATGCCCTCGTCTTTCAAAAACAATAATATTTTTAAATTACTTACTATGAAAAACTTCCATGGTTTATTAAATTCATACTCTTCCTACTCCCACACAGACTTTCCACTATGTAAATCTGTCTTTTTCAGGTACTTTATACGTTTTCTTTCCCACAAAACGTAAGAGGGCATGTGTTGCTGAGCACACTCACAACCACAGAAATACACAGTGTGACAAGAATCGGATGTAACCACAACTAGGATAAGTTTGCAAAGGAATAGAAAGGCACGGGAGTTTTTATTGTAATACCAGACAATTATGAGAGAAATTTTGCCAGGATCTGGTTCCAGATGAGGATACTTATCATACAGAGAGAGTATCTGATTTACTTTTGCAAGATGAAAATAATAAACAAATCTGACTTTATTATTTTTTCAGTCATTTTAATACAGAAATCACTGTTGGAAATTCACATTGAATAAAAATTATGACTCTGCATTTATAGATCCCTTTTCATCTCAGCAGTCTACACCTGTAAACTGTGGGTCACAGCCTTCAAAGAGATGGTGAAGAAGCCATTGCAGGAACATGAACTCAACTGATTTCAGTAGCTCTCCAGATGATTGCCCATGCTGTTTAAATGACAAGGGAGACCCTCCAACCTGAGCGGAAGTTGTGTCATCACCACTCAGCTTGAAACCACGGCAGGTGAGCAGCTGTATTTTTAGTCCTAGACTCTAGAACATCTAATTATCTGATGTCTTAAATGCTGGTTCTTTACCACTGCATAACTGCCCCCGAAGAGAGGTTAGACTCTCCAAGAAGGAATTTTGCAAAGAATTTTGATTCAAGAATATATTATGCAAACCAGCAGCGAAGACTGCCACCTGTGGTAGTCAATTTTATTTTGAAACTCTTCATCTCTCCACCCAAAGGACCGCTCATAAACTGCTTTTTTCCATACTAGCCACATACTCCGTTTGTTTGCTTACAAATGGCATCCCTGTGCTCTCCACCTCCAAGAGAATGAAGTGGAGGTTATAAATGACTAATTGGTCTGATAACCTTTACCGGCTTCAAAAAAGGTTAGGCTTGCTTTTTTCCACTAGAGAATTTTTGAATGTTTTGCTCTAAATGCAACTTGACAATTACTTAAAAACAATGAACTTCAATGTCCTGGCTTTTAGCTGAGATAAAGCCAGGTTTCTTTTTAGTAGCTAGAATAGCGCTGTGTTTTGGTTTCAGCATGGGATTTGTTATGAGAAGAACATCGATAACAATGTTTTCATTTGTCACTGGAAGTCAAAGGACTTTGTGTTTTGCTAGTCTACAAGTGCAAGGGCTGGGGGGCATGGCAAGGACTATTTAAATAATGCTAGACTGACATTTGTATATGCTAATGGGGTATTCCATATCATATAACATCATGTTCAGTATATTAATGAGGGTTTCTCTCTCTCTCTTGCTGAGGATCTTGCTTTCCCAGGATTGCAGTTTTGGTTTCAGGGTTATCGCTCCTCCGGGATCGTTATCCGAGAACAGGCTGGGCTTGGTCAGCAGGTCGTGAGCAATTGCACTTTGTATCATTCATTTGCATATTTTATTATCATCATTATTATTTTAAGTTTTCTTTTATTTCAATTATTAAATTGTTCCTATCTCAACCTACAAGCCTCCTTACCCCCCAATTCTCTCGACTGTTCCCTGTGGCAGGGAGTGAGCAAGCAGCTGTTTTCGGTTGCTAGCCAAGTGCTAGCCAAATGAAATCACCACACTTAATTAAACATTAATTTTCTTTTTTTTTTTTTTTTTTTTCCTTGAAGACTACCAGTAACTACACACATCATCCACTCATTTTTATGAGTTTTACCAGTACTTTCACAGTGCAGTTACTCAACTGTAGAAAAAAGTATTATGGTTACAGTTCGTAGTTATTAACAAACAAGAAACCATCTTTAATGTCAGCTCTGTCCCTTGATGTTAACTCTTATCATCAACAGTTTGTAAGGAGTACTAAGTGCACCAAATCAACATAATAAAGAAGTGAAATACTAACAGTTTCTCAACAGCTCACTAATCTAAGTTGCATTACGGGAATGTAATTCTTTTTTATTATTGTTACATTGGAGAAAGGTAATAGTTGTGCTTTTTAGCAAAAGAGATTAATCTTTTCAAAATAGTGTAGCAAAATGGGATAGTAAATCGGGGAGCAACCTCCCTTTCACACAGGGGGCAGAGGGAGAAAGCCCCAAAGTATCACTCCACTTTGTGCCCCCACAGCAGCAGCTTTTTTCAAAGTGCTTTCCAAAAGGTTGGGCTGTAGGTAGCAGATGTGGAAGGCAGAACAAGCACTGACCTTCTACAAATCTAAAAAGGCTTTTGGCATAACACAAGAAAGAGTAAGCTCACAGTGCTTTCTACTACCCTCCTCTTCTCTATAGCCTTACATACCAACTCTATAGCTATACGTGCACGCATTTACTAGGACTCAGCTCACAAATTTTTTCAAGATACTTTTGGTCACTGCTTAGCATTCCTCTGAGTACTTGGTAGAATAATTCATAAAGATCTTCTGTAATAAAAGTCATATTATCCTTATTCTTTTTTTTTTAGAAAAATGAAAGACAAACATTGATAAGGAATTTGAGGACCTAGATCAAGAGGCATGATCCTGTTCTCCATTAAGATGGCACACAGTAGTCTTAGATGGTAACTAAGCTACCTGTCAGAAAGCTAGTCTTTTCCCAGCTAAGGATTCAAATCTACAGATGAAGACTTCCATTTAGTATGAGATTCTTCTGCCAATTAAAATCCAAGGAAAACTCCACTGAAATCAGAGTAATGCACTGCAGTTTCATGCTGTTGTAACAGACCGTTGTTTAATCCTGCACTGACCTAGTCACTCAGCAAGGTAATTTCTTTACAGTTTCATTAAAAAAAAAAACCCAACCAACCAACCAAAAAGTCCCTCCTCCTGTGCACCAGGCCAAAGATAGGCATGTGGATTTAAGGCTAGCTGGAATATTTTCAGAATAATTTCTCAGTGACTATCAATAGTCAGTTTCACTTTTTGAGAGAAAGAAAAAGTCAAATGTTTAGAAAATTAATTATTAATCTAAATTAGATGCTTAAGAAGGTCCTTTTTATTTGACATAGCTGAAGACACTATTCACACTTCCTAACTCTAGTCATTTGGCAAACTAATATGCAAGTTAGCTACTTAGTCCATGGATCCTTTCAAGGATAATTCTGAGCACTGTAATTGTAACCCTCCCTGCCTCCATTAACTTGAAAGGATGCTTAGATTTCCAACTTAATATGGCACCACACAAGGAGGCAAAGCAGTTCTAATCTGTATTGCCAAAAGTGAAGGAAAGCTGCCTTCTCCATACTCCTTCGTTCTCCCATGTCCACCACTGCTGTTTTACCTTCTTCCTTGCACCAGCATCACCAGGTCCTTTTGGTGACCTGATTGAAGTCACCAACACAGGAGAAGTCTAGTCATTTATGTATTTATTTTGCTAGTTTAACAAATCCCTGGCTGTCATTGCTGTGAGCCAGACAACACAACTCTGTGTTGACAATCTCTTCGGAAATCATCCTGTGATTATTTCCTCAGTACCAACAGGGGAACACATTAACTGCTAGGGCTGTTCCTTACAAGGAGTCACAGCACAGAGGCCCACAGCATTTCCAAAACTGACCTGCCAGGTCACAGACATTTCAAGAGCAAAAAGGCAGAGCTGCTACCAGAGGGCTGCTGTCCCAACCTCACTTCCAGCCAGACCTACAGACAGGTCTTCAAAGGGGCATTAATGAGTGGGGCATCTGGACCCTAAAGCGCGTTTGCTGTTTAAAATGGCCTAGGACCCGGGAAAAAGTGATTCTGCTCTGTCTCCTTCCAGAATGTGGACAGTTTCTGTAATGAAAAAACCAAACAAACAAAAAAACAACCCCCTACCCTATCCATTTCCAGGGATCTGTAAAATTTGGACTTTGATAAGTATTTCTAGTACACTCACTCTTAAAGCACCAACTGTCCCCATCTCAGTGTGGGGGCAAAGGAGACAGAATAGGGCATTCATCGCTAGCTACCACCCCAGGGAACAAGTAACGAGAACTGATGGAGCAAAACCAGTGTCACCTCCGCACGAGAGCTGGGAGGGACGCAGCAAAGCCACGCACAGCGCCGGCCGC